>NC_133657.1:105130253-105403641 GCF_009905375.1 Apium graveolens | reverse complement strand
TCTTGAGTAATGAAAGCCCTCTCCTTTTGCTTGAGTAGATCAAAATATTTCTTTTTGTAATCTACTTGTTCAAATTTCTTCTTTTCAGAAGTTGGCTTTCTGCACTCACCTGCAAAGTGTCCACTTATACCACAATTGAAACACTTGAACTTGGATTTGTCCACAGTGTTTTTGTGAGGTTTAGTGGCTCTAGTGTTTTTCTTGAATTTCATCTTTGCAAATCTTCTGGACAGAAATGCAAGATGCTCATCAATACCATCTGAGTCATCTTGGCTGGAGTTGTCTTCATTTTCAGCAACTTGCTCTTTCCCCTTG
Source organism: Apium graveolens (assembly GCF_009905375.1). Taxonomy (NCBI): domain Eukaryota; kingdom Viridiplantae; phylum Streptophyta; class Magnoliopsida; order Apiales; family Apiaceae; genus Apium; species Apium graveolens. The sequence continues at coordinate 105,403,326 of NC_133657.1, read as the reverse complement.
CTTGATTCCTGATTTCTTATACCATCTTTGGAGTTTGATGTAGATCTCGCAGTTTCTTGTCTGCATTTCCTCTCATCTTCAGCTACCAATGCAACTGAACTTCCTTTCTTTCTCCCCTTCTCCAATACCTCATCCTGTTCCAGCTCTAGTTCATAAGTCTTCAAGATTCCATACAATCTTTCAAGAGTGAAGTCCTTATAATCTTGAGAGTTTCTTAAGGAGACAGTCATGGGTTTCCATTCCTTTGGCAAGGATCTTAAAAATTTAAGATTTGAATCCTTCACCTGGTACACTCTTCCATACAGCTTCAGTCCATTCAACAGCTTTTGGAACCTATTGAATGTTTCATTTAAAGATTCATTTTCTTCAAAATGAAAGTATTCATACTGTTGAATGAGAAGCTGCATTTTGTTTTCTTTCACTTGTTCTGTACCTTCACACAGTAGTTGAACTGTGTCCCAAACCTCTTTGGCAGTTGTGCAATTTATCACATTATCAAACATATCCATGTTAAGACCATTAAACAAAATGTTCATAGCCTTCTTATCCTTGTGGACTTCTTCTGTGTCTTCCATTGTCCATTCTGCTCTAGGTTTTGGAATGGATTGACCAACAGCAACTGTGGCTGTAGCAACTGTTGCTACTTTGTGGGGAATGTGAGGACCATTCTCAATGCAGTTTACATAACCTTCATCTTGGGAGAGTAGATGAAGATGCATTTTCACCTTCCAATGGTGATAACTGTCTTTGTCAAGAACTGGGATCTTTACTCCAATATCCTTCTTACTCATCTTTGTTAGATTCCAAGATCTTTAAACTCTTTGTATGTCAAGAGCCTGCTCTGATACCAATTGTTATTCCTAGTGGACTAACAATGAGATTTACAGAAGGGGGGTTGAATGTAAATCTCAAAACTTTTTCAAGTTTTGAGCAGTTTATGAAAGTTGTGTGTTCAAGAAGAACAAGTGTGTGAATTGCTTTAAGCTAATACAGACAGATATATATTCAAGCACAAATGTAAAGAACACAACAGACCTTAAAAACTTTTCTGGTGGATTTGTTGTTCCACCAGAGATGGTATTTTAGAAAATCTGTGATTAAACAATGTTGATCACAGCTGCATCCTAGTACAAACTAGATGAATTTTCTCTCAATATTTTTCTAAACAGCTCTGGAAAATCTCTCATCTAATTACTAGCTTCTACTTGGTTTATATATTACCAAGTGTACAAGTGAAGAACAATATAAAATACAGTAATAAAATAAGATCTTCACTTGCTTCTTTTCCTGTTCACTCCAGTACTTTGTTGACTATTGCATCTTTGTACTAGAGAAGAACGGCTGCTTTTTCTGTTGTTCCTGAAATTCGGCTACCACATCTCAGTTGTCTCTATCAACCCATGTGCCTCTGTTTGTAGGTACAACTACCCCTTATCAACGGCTAATCATCAGAACATCCGTTGAATCTTTCATCCGTTGATGCACTCATCCGTTGAAGGATGTTATCCGTTGAAGCTTTCATCCGTTGATGCACTCATCCGTTGAAGGATGTTATCCGTTGATGACTTTATCCGTTGAAGCTTTAGAGACATCCGTTGAAGCTTAGCTTCTCATCCGTTGAAGGTCTTTAAGTCATCCGTTGATACCACTTCACTTATACAAAATTACAAGGCATGAAGTATTTACAATTGGCCTTCCTATCTGCATATCATCTAGTAGTCAACATGACTCATAGTTTCTCTCAACTTCCAAGAATTACATTTTAAATACAGAGACTGAAATATGCTACAACACTAGACTTATTTCTAAGTAAAGCTACACCATCAACGGATAGCCAAAGTGGTCTTATCCGTTGAGGCTACAGACACTAAATTTCTACTTAAGTATTTTGTTAAACATATCATCAAACTAATGCACATACATTCCTAACAGAAGGAAAAAAGCCTACAAATCAGGATGTTCCCTTGTTGATCACAAATTCTGATAATCAACTTCTGACAACTACTTCTGATGTAATGATTCAAGCTGGAAGCTAAGATTCACAGAAGTTTTTGTAGACTCTGAAATTCAAGGGAAAGAAAGCAACATTCTTTTACAAGGATCCCAAAATTCAAACTATTGATGAAGAACTGGCCAAGAGACTATTCCTTAAGGATAATCCAGGAGTGGATTTAGAGGAATTAAGAGAAGAAGAAGCTAAATTTGCTGCTGAGAAGAGCAAACCAAAGTCAAAAGCTTCTGATGCTAAAAAGCCACCAAGGCCAAAAGAAAATGGGATTGTGATAAAAGAAAGATCTTCTACAGAGATTCCTAGATCAATTACTAGATCTCAAACTATTACTGATCCCAAAGACAAGGGAAAAGGAAAAGTTGGGGAGACAGTCAAGAAGCAGAAAATGAAGATTCCTCAAATTCTGATGGATCCTGTGTGCAAGATAGTTCAAGTCTTTGATGATATTGCTGCTGAAGATGAAACAGTTAAAACTCTGAAGAGAAAAAGGATGACAGAAGAATTTAAGACAACCTCTGACACAGCTCAAGTTGTTCAGAGTGAAGATATTGCATAATAACAAGCTATAGATGAAACTACAAATCCTGACAAATTCATCAAGTCATCAACCTCTGACACTGCTCAAGTTGACATAGACAGCTTAACACTTGATCAGAAAAAGAAGCTGCTATGGAATAAAACTACTCTAGTGGAACCTAAGACAAATCAGATGTTGAATCAACTTGCAATATTTGGGGTAAGAGCCAAGCAAGCTAGAGACAAGTCTGGATTAGGTTCTGACAAAGAGAAGAGACAAACAGGAGTAGAAGTTACTCTCAGAGATCCTTTCATTTGGACAAACAAACCATAAGAAGAAATCAAAAAAAAGCACCTTGACAAAGTGTTGTCTGTTCAAATTGTCATGGATACTCATGATGAATTAGAAGTTAAAGAAAAATTGATCCTGTTTCTCAATGATGGCAGAACTTACAGACTAGCAGATTCTGATGTGCGAAAGAAGTCTGTCAAAGAGCTTCAACATATTCACTACCTTCTGGAAGTAAAATCCGATGTTACAAGAAGATGGTCAGATTACATTTTGAAGGTTATAAGAGATCTTCTCAGAATTTCTGGGTCAAAAGCTTCTGAATACATTCCAAAAATCACTGAGGATGATGGAAGAGATATTCCTATGAGGAAGAATTCTGCTAAGGTAGAAGGAATTCTGATAGGCTTATGCTACAATGAAGACTCTTCACATCCCAGAGTTATCAGACTTGGAGATGGACTTGAAAGAATATCAATTCATGCACTCAGAGCAGCCATTTATCAGATTGGTAATAATGAAGACGAAGAACTGATGCAAGTCAAAGCACAGTTAGTTGAAGTTCTGAGAAATGCTGAGGACAAGATGGTAACAGACTTTACAAGGAATCAATTTGGATTCAGATTGATCCAGTGATATTGGTAAAGCTACATATACTGTAAGTTATATTTAGTTGTTTAAAATAATATCTCATTGCACTTGTACTTAATTGTTTTTGACATCATCAAATCTATTAACTTGTATATTTTTCATAATTTACAAGTTGGGGGAGATTGTTAGATATATTTGTGATATCATGTCATGTCTAATCTGATTTGTTTAGTTTCAGAACTTATTATCAAGATATCAGAACTTAACTGGAAATCAGAACTTACTGAAGACAGGAAGTTATCAGAACTTAAGGTGTCAGAACTTATATCAGAACTTAAGTGCGGATACACTTCAGGGATGAAAAGTGGCTGATTTACAAGAGATGATCTGGATTAAACAAGTAAAGATATGCATGCAGAATTGGACAACTATAGGACTGTAGTAGATAATCTTTGATTGATATATTCTAGGAAACATAATCATTATCATATCAATTAGTAGTTATCTTGTAAGTGTGTATTATATAAACATGTTAGGGTTTACACTATATGTGTTACCATTCACGAGAATATTATTAATTGTAACCCTAGCAGCTCTTTGTGATATCATACATTACTGAGAGAGTAGATTAAATCTAATGTAACAGAGTTTCATATATTGAATAAACTTGTTTTCTATTACATACTTGTGATTATAATCGAATTGATTATAGATAATATATTCAACCCCCTTCTATAGTATCATTGAGGCCTAACAAATACCTTAATAAATGAATCACACAGAAAACTCCATTCTTTTCTAAGACTTAATCTCCTAACATCACCTAATTTAGTGGCATCAAGAGCATAACCCATAGAAACTAGCATGTTACTCACATCAGTGTCAATGTATGGAGCAAGTGTGTTATTTTCAGGCAATTTAAAGCATTTATCAATGACATCACAGTTAACAAAGTGTTCATTACCTTTGAGAGTGAAGGTAATATTTTTTTCCTTTAAGTTGAACACAGCTGTAGTCCAAATTTCCTCGACTACTTCATGGTAGATGGTTGGGGACTCAAGCATGGCATAACTCAATTTGCATTTCTGTCTGAATTCCATCATCTTGTAATAATCTTTTGATACCGGAATCTGCTTGTTCACCAGATCCACAAAGTTGTTCTTTTCATAGACGAACCTAGTTGAGGACATAATTTTGACTACGGGAGCCATTTCTGTGATTGAGATTAGTTGCAGAAAGAAAGTATTTGCTTTGGAGAAGAAGAGAGTTAGAGAAATTGCTATGAGAATGATAAAAGAAAAGAGTAAAAATGAAATTAGCTTTTATACTATCTTAGAAATAAACTGTCAAAAATTAAAAAGTGAAATAAAGTAACCAATCAAATTAGCCCAAAATAACCATTTTAAAAATACAGAAAACTGTCAAAATTCTAAGATTATCCGTTGAACTATACATACAGGCTGTAAGTAAATTTGACGGATAATTCTTAAAATCAACGACTAAGATTGAGTGCAATTCGACGGATAATGGTAAAAGTACCCAAAGTAAGAGTTGACACTTCGACGGATGTTATAATCCAACGGATATTCATTTTTAACGGATAATGAACATCCGCCGAGATACAAATTCTGACTTAGTTAAAATTTTATTTTAGAAAGGAAATATCAACTTTTACTCTAGCTGCATTACAAATTGCTTAGATAGCAGAATAGATTAAGAGTAATTAAGCATACCTAATTCACTTACCAACCTAGTGAAGATGGATTCATCAAGTGGCTTGGTAAAGATGTCTGGAAGTTTTTTTTCACTTGTAACAAAATGAAGTTTTTTTCATAACATGCTCTTTAATGAAGTGGTACTTGATGTCAATGTGCTTGGTCCTTGAATGTTGTACTGGATTCTCAGTGATGGCAATAGCACTTGTGTTATCACAGAAAATAGGAATTTTATTCACCTGTAGACCATAGTCCAACAGTTGATTTTTCATCCATAAAATCTGTGCACAGCAACTACCAGCAACAATTTATTCAACTTCAGCTGTAGAAGTAGAAACTGAATTTTGCTTTTTCCTGAACCAGGATACTAGCTTGTTTTCTAGAAATTGACAGGTTCTTGTTGTACTTTTTCTATCAATTTTATAACCTGCATAATCTGCATCTGAATAACCAGTTAGATCAAAGCCAGAATCTCTAGGGTACCAAATGCCAAGTTTTGGTATTCCCTTGAGATATCTGAAAATTCTCTTAATAGCTATTAAATGAGATTCTCTAGGATCAGCCTGAAATCTAGCACAAAGACAAGTAGCAAATATTATATCTGGCCTACTAGCTGTTAAATACAAAAGTTAACCAACCATGCCTCTATAGTTTGAAATATTCACAGACTTTTCAGTAGTGTTCAATTCAAGTTTAGTTGCAGTGGCTATGGGAGTTTTTGCAGATGTGCAATCCTTTATATCAAACTTCTTTAAAAGATCATAAATGTATTTGGTTTGACTAATGAATATTTCATCACTAACTTGCTTAACCTATAAATCAAGAAAGTAAGTTAGTTCTCCCATCATGCTCATTTCATACTTACTTTGCATCAATTTGGCAAACTTTTTACAAAGTTTTTCATCTGTAGAGCCAAATATAATATCATCTACATAAATTTGAACAAGTATACTAGAGCTATTAACAATTCTAAAGAATAAGGTTTTGTCAACAGTACGTCTAGCGAAGTGATTTTCTAAGAGAAACTTTAACAAGGTATCATACCAGGCTCTAGGTGTTTGCTTCAATACATAAAGTGCTTTCAAAAGATAGGAGACATATTCTAGAAAATTTGGGTCTTCAAAACCAGGAGGCTGACTGACATAGACTTCCTCCTCCAAATCTCCATTCAGAAAGGCACTTTTGACATCCATTTGATAGACTTTGAAATTGGCATGGGCTGCATAGGTTAAGAAAATTCTGATGGCTTCAAGTCTTGCAACAGGGGCAAAAGTTTCATCAAAATCTACTCCTACTTGTTGATAGTAGCCCTTAGCAACCAATCTAGTTTTGTTCCTGACAACTATGCCATTTTCATCCATCTTGTTTTTGAATACCCACTTGGTGTCAATAGGATTCTTTTCTTCAGGATTGGGTACTAGCTTCCATACTTTATTCCTTTCAAATTGGTTTAGCTCCTCTTGTATAGCTAAAACCCAATCAGGATCCAACAGAGCTTCTTCTACCTTTTTAGGTTCTTCCTGAGATAGAAAGCTGGTATATAGACATTCCACTAGAGTTGTTTTCCTTGTTTGCACTCTTGAGGATACATCACCAATGATCAGTTCAAATGGGTGATCTCCAGTCCATTTTCTCTGTTGAGGTAGATTAGCTCTAGATGAAGATGACTCATTATTGTCTTGATGATTGAGAGAGTTTTGATGATCAGAAACTCCCCCTGAGGTTATGGATCTTTGACTTGAAATTGGAGTTCTTTCTGATTGTGATCTAACTTGGCTTTCAGCTCCTATTGATGGATCAACAGATGTTGCTCTTTGCCTTTCGACGGATGATACAGATTGTCTTTCGACGGATGATGCACTTGGTCTTTCGACGGATGTTGAATTATGTGCTTCATTGATTGTAGATTTTTCTGCATTGTCCTTAGATATTTGTTCTTGATCACTTTCATCATAACTGTCTTCACTTATCATCTCCACATTATCAAATTTGAGGTTTTCAAGGAAATCTCCATCTTGCATTCCTTCAATCTTTTTATCATTAAACACAACATGCACAGATTCCATAACAATGTTGGTTCTGAGATTGTAGACTCTGTATGCTTTTTCAACCGCATATCCAACAAAAATGCCTTTTTCAACTTTGGCATCAAACTTTCTATGCTGGTCAGCTTGATTCCTTAAGATATAATATTTGCAGCCAAAGACATGAAGAAAGTTTAATATTGGTTTCCTATTCTTGAATAATTGGTAGGGTGTCATGCATTTAGCTTGATTGACCAAAGAAATATTCTGAGTGTAGCATGCAGTGTTTACAGCTTCTGCCCAAAAATATGTTGGTAACTTAGATTCTTCCAGCATTGTTCTTACAGCTTTAATAAGAGACCTGTTCTTTCTTTCCACCACTCTATTTTGTTATGGAGTTCTAGCTACAGAAAACTCATGCATGATCCCATTCTCTTCACAAAATAATCTTACCACAGAATTCTTGAACTCAGTTTCATTATCACTCATGATTCTTCTTACTTTGAAATCAAGATGATTGTTAACTTGCCTTATGTCCAAAAATATGTCCAAGAGAACTTTGAGAAATCATCCACAATTACTAGGCAGTATATTTTCTTTGAAATGGACAACACATTGACTGGTCCAAACAAATCTATGTGCAATCATTGCAAAGGTTCTTCAATTGTTGAATCAAGCTTCTTTCTGAATGATGCCTTGATTTGCTTTCCTTTCTGACAGGCATCACACAGTCCATCCTTTGAGAATTCCACTTGAGGAATACCTCTCACCAAATCTTTCCTGACCAGCTCATTCATAGTCTTGAAGTTAAGGTGGGACAGCTTCTTGTGCAATAGCCAACTTTCATCTTGACTTGCCTTGCTCAATAGACAAGTGACATATTCTGCATTTGATGAGTTGAAATCAGGTAAGTACACATTTTCGTTTCTCACTCCAGTGAGAATCACTTTGTTTCTTCTCTTGTTTGTCACAACACAGGCTTCAGAATTGAAAGTGACTGAGTTGCCCTTATCACAAAGCTGGATGATACTCAACAAGTTGTGCTTGAGTCCATCCACTAGTGCAACTTCTTCAATGATGACATTGTCCTTTGAAATCAAGCCATATCCTACAGTATATCCCTTGCTGTCATCTCCAAAAGTGATACTTGGGTCAGCTCTTTCCTTGAACTCAGTAATCAGGGTAGAATCTCCAGTCATGTGCCTTGAGCACCCACTATCCAAATACCATAGATTATTTTTGTTTCCCTGCACACAACAAAATCAAATCAAGTTGATTTTGGTACCCAAGTTTCCTTGGTTCCTGTTTTGTTATCCTTTTTCTGAGGTTTCTTAGGCTTCTCTTCATTTGACTTAGGCATTTGAGATTCATCCTTAGCCAATTGAATAGAACCCTTAAAAACCATTCATCATTGCAGAATTATCATGCACAGGCTGATTAACATGGAAAGAGATATTTTATGCAAACATGTTATTCCAGTAAGGCATGCTAAATGGCATTTGTGGCATACTAAATGCAGCATAGTAAGGATTTTGTGCAAATGGCATATTAGCAAACTGTGCATTCAAATTATGTGCAGGCATAATATTCACAGGCATTTTAGGCATGCTGGGAAATGAAGGAGGTGCAGACATGGAAGCAGGCATGACAAGTTTGCAATTAACAGACAAATGATTAACACTACCACACTTAACACAGACTATTCTTGGTGCATATTTATCAGGTGTGTAGTTGTTATGTTTATTAATTCCCACTTTCCCATTTCTATTATTTTTCCTTTTAGACTCTGCTTTCACTTTAATTTTCTCCAATTTGTCATTTAATTTCTTAATAGACAGATGCTCTACATTGACTCTCTTGTTCTGTTTCACTTGACTTGTTTCTCGTGGAACAAAATTCTTAGAAACTGATCCATATTTTTCATTTAATTTAGCTAGCTTAGCTTTGCTAACTGGCTTTCTTTCAGTCAATGGATGTGATTCCTTGTCTTTCGACAGATAGTCCTTTTGGTCTTTCAATGGATAACATTCATTGAGGCCGAACCTAAACCTGTGCTCGAGAGATAGCTGTCCATACACTGATAAGGGATGTATGGATTCTCGAAAAGAGAGGAGCCATTTGGTTAGTTCAGCTATTTCTGCTGGAAGCCCCTGCGGTTGTTCGGCTACGTTTGAATATGGCTTTCCGCAGAATTCTATATGTATCTATGAAATCGAGTATGGAATTATGTTTACTAACTTTAAATTGATTCCACCTAAAGAAGCGGGGGCCGCGGTAGCTGCCGAATCATCCGTCGAATCCACATCTGTTGAAAGTCCTGCTACCAAATTAGAATATAGTTTCTCCTTGCTCTTTTTCCTGGATTCATCATAGAAAGATTCAATACCTTGAACTTTAGTAATTTGAGCATGGACATCTCTAGATGATTTCCATGCCTTAATTACTTCCTGTTCTCGTTCAAGCCGCTTTTTTAAAATCTCCTCTTTCTTTAAGGATTTAGTTAGTTCATCTTTAGCAATCCTGCATTCTATCTTTAATTTCTCAAACTCAACAAATCAGTTTCTAGCACGTTGTTTCTTTCACTTACAAAAATTATTCTCTTTAAGTTTGGTGTTTTCTTTAGTAAGAGACTTGAGTGTAACACGTAGATGGTATAATTCAGTAGACATGCCATTTATAACAGCATTACACTCAGATTTAGATAAATATGCTAGATTAGTGGTGATTACCTGATTACTGGATGAACTGACTTCTGTTTCATCTGATTTGGCCATAAGTGCTAGATTGATATAGCTTGTATCTTCATCCTCTTCTAATCCATTTGCAGCCCAGTCATTTTCTTGTGTGATGAAAGCCCTTTCATTTTGTTTGAGCAACTCAAAATATTTTTGTTTATAATCAACAGGCTCAAACTTCTTTTTACCAGAATCAGACTTTCTTCATTTATTTGTAAAATGACCTGCCAAGCCACACTTGAAACATTTGAACTTGGACTTATCAACCATGTTTCTGTTTGACATAATTGCTCCAAAATTCTTCTTGAATTTGAGCTTGGAAAATCTCCTGGATACAAAAGCAAGATGCTCATCTATGTCATCCATGTCATCTTGACTAAGATTTTCCTCATGTTCAGCTACTAGCCCTTTTCCCTTTCCTTTACAAACTCTAGGGTTTGATGAAGATTCAACAACTTCAACCTTTGTCTCCGTCTCCTTTTCTTGCTCAACAGCTAATGCAATGGATCCTCCCTTCTTTCTTCCTTTTTCCAACTTCTCATCTTGCACTATTTCAAGCTCATAAGTCTTTAGATACCCATACAGTCTATCCAAGGTGAATTCCTTGTAATCTTTAAAATTTCTCAATGAGACTGTCATGGGCTTCCATTCCTTTGGCAGAGATCTAAGGAATTTGAGGTTTGAATCTTTTGTTTGATAGATTCTTTTATGCAGTTTTAAACATTCAGTAATTTTTGAAATATACTGAAAATGTCCGTGAGTGACTCACTTTCTTCACTGTGAAAATGCTCATATTGTTGAATCAAGAGTTGTATTTTATTTTCCCTTACCTGCTCAGTTCCATCACATATAACTTGAATTATGTCCTAGACATCCTTAGCATTTTTGCTGATGTTGTCAAACATGTCACCATCAACACCATTAAATAAAATGTTCATGGCGTTTTTATCCTTATAAACTTGTTCAATATCAAGATCAGACCATTCTGCTCTAGGCTTTGGGATAAATGGTTCATTTCCTGTAGCAGCTCTCATAGGGACATGTGGACCTTTCTCAATACAGTCCACATATGCTTAATTTGAGATAGGAGTGAAAGGAATATGTCCTAAGTCCAATCATGTATTAGGATTTAGGAATAACTTTTTATGTAATCTGTTTTGATTTCATTGATATTAATAAAAGACTTGTTTTGTTTTTATTACGGGCTCTATCTATTTAAGTGTTTAAATAAGATATACCATAGTTTAGAGTAAAGCTTTTTATGGATTATGATGAGATCATAATAGTGAGACCTAAAAGATGATAACTCTAAACTTAAATAGTTCCTGATCATAGGATTACTAACTGGTAATTAATAATCCGCAAAGATCGGTACATACTATGCTTGCTTCATTATGAAAGATGTCTGTTCTCATAGACATTTGTGTGGTGACACTATAGCTAGTATGTAGGTGCTTATTATAGAATAATTTCACTGAACATTACTCGCACAGCTGAACAACTGATGGAGTTCACTCACGTGTCAGCAGTTGTTCACATAGTGATAGTTGTACAAGTATCCTTAGACTTGAGGTCATCATAGTCATCTTGTGTACACTGAACTATGCTTTGGTTTAGTTCTTAGTCTCCAGTGACAATTATTAGGGCTCTACTGGGTATAGGAATTTGTACACGAAGATAGTGTATGATCAATAAAGGATCTACCCCTTCCAGTGAAGGAAGCGAATGTTCAAGGCTGATCCACTTATGCTAGTTCAGGAATCTCTGGCCAGAGTGAATGAAATTAGAAAGGAGTTTCTAATTTGCTTAGAACTAAGCATAGTAAATGGTAAGCAAGTGATTAGATTAGATAGGTTTGACACGAGATCCATGTCTTGTATTTAATCGGGACATTGTAGGGTAGAAGGAGTTTATTGTACGGTAACTATTCACTGAATAGGTTCTTGATATTCCAAGTAGTGAATTCATATTATCCGGATAGTCGTGATAGGCTGAGAAGTATCCCTCACGATGTACAATAAATATGATTAATTAATTAATCATATTTAATAAATTAGAGAATTTATATAAATAATGATAAAATAGTTTTATTATTATTTATTTCTACTACCGGCTTAATATTGAACCTACAGGATCACACCATAAAAAGAGAATGATTTAATGGTGGAGGAATTAATTAATAATGGCTGATAATTATTTATTTATGAAATAAATAATTAATTGGCAAATTGAATAATTGATTAAATGAGATTTAATTGATTATAAATTAATAAAGAAAAGTTCTTAATATTATTAATTAAGAATTTAATTTTTGGAAATTAAATCAAGAGAGAGAATTATTTCTAAAGTGTTTAGAAAAAGGATTAATAATTAAAAGGTGTTTTAATTATTAATGAGAATAATAAATGGGTTAATAATAATAATATTTTATGGGAAAATTTCAGCTAATAATTTTGCCTATAAATATACTATTATAAACCCTATTTTTGATTCTAACCCCAAACCCAAAAAGTTTTTAGAAAAACCTAATTCTCTTCACCTCCTCCTCCTCCTTAACGTCGTTTTCTTGGTGGATACCAGTGGAGTGCTTCACGTTTGAGGAGCAGCTGCTAAGGATCTCCGATCGTTGCTTTTGGATCACATATTAAAGGTTAGTAATCGATCCATATGTTTTTACCACGATTTATATATTTTTATTTGGATTTTGTATGTGTAAAAGTGTTTTACCATGCCTCCGCTCCGACTAAAATCCAACAATGGTATCAGAGCTTAGGTTGTATGCATATAGATCTGTGGTAAAAATTTCAGAGTTTTATGTGCTTGTATGAATTAATTATAATTTTTACAAGTTATATTATGGATTAATTTTGTCTGATGAGAAATCGTTTCTCATAATAATTTTGAATGTTGATCTGGGTTCTACAAGTGTTGTAGATCGTCTGGGTATTTTTTTCATAATTTTATGATGTATAGATTATTTATTATGAATTTTTGAAGTTGTTGTAATTAAATTCGTAATTAAATAATCATATATATATATATATAAATTGTAAGTATGTATATATATTTGTACATCTGTTGCATCTGCTGCTTGTCTGACTAATGCACGGAAGAAAAGACAGAAAAAGAACAGGTACAGCAGAAAGAATGTCAGGCTCGTTTTCTGTGCAGAAGCAACGGCGGCTGCTGCAGGCGCGTGTGGCGCACGCGCGCGCGAAGGGGTTTCGCGCATTCCGGGAATGCGTTACACCCTGTGGCGCATTCACGGAATGCGTTACACCTTTTAATGGCTTAAAAGGCTTGTAACGCATCACCGGAATGCGTTACAGGGCTTGTAACGCGTTTCTGTAATGCGTTACAGCCCGTCTGTTATTTTTAAATTTGATTTCTGGGAGTTTCATAACTCCGTTTTAGGTGTGCAATATATCGTTGGATTCGTTTTTCCGAGACGGATCTAATGGATTGATCAAATTTTAGTTTATATAAAAGTTTTGAACTGTTTATATTTCCGAAAGTGTTTTAAAGCTGTTTTTAACTGTTTTAACTGTTTTTAAATGCTTCATGTGATACATAGAGATGTATAATGCTTAGACTAATATGCTAGATGATGTAAAATGTCTACCTTGATGTTTATTCATGTTTATATATGTGATATATGCTTAGTTTATCATGCGATGATAGATTCAGGTGAACTTAAATGAACATAAGGCGTTTGTTAGACAACCTAGTATAGTGAAAGTGTTTCATAATCTTAATAATAATATTATGAATACAATCATGAGATTCTTGTGTTTATGAAACACGAAATTGAATATGAATTTTCGATATGAGAGAAAGAATGATTCTGTCAACAACAGATTTCTATCTGTAAGAAAGGGTTATTAAGTGACGCCTCTTGACAATGCTCCACCCGATCTGGGAATCATCTGATTGTTGATTATTGATTTGAAATATTTAATTTAAAAGGAAGAATTTCTTTATAATATGATTATGATTGTAACATAATATAATCCCTCTAAAATTAAATAATATCAAGTAGTAATTGGCCAATGATACAACGGGCTTGTGTCGGTCATAGCCTTCCAACATGATAGAAAAGTAGTTCTTATTTTTGAATCATTATCGGTTCGTGCTACAGCCGAGGGCTTTGATTTCGAAATAAGAAATACTTGTCTATTACATAGAGATGTGTACATTGAATAAGAATCTAAAGGTCGGTACGTGCCACAGTCGTGGGCCTTTGGGGACTGATTCAACTGTACGGAATGTTGGGTTAGACTTGACTTAGAATATTGAGTTTGTCGTGCCACAGCCGAGACTCAATTATTCAAGAGGCTAAAGTTTGATTAGGGAATAACATAAGATGTAATTGACAAGAGTTGTCTGCCTATTGAACATTACATGGCGGTTCGTGCTACAGGCGGGGTTGTGTAATGGAATGTAGGATCCCTATTCCCACTAGCATTATGAATGCTTAATTTTTCACGTAGGGGGTTGAATAAATTAGATAAACTAGTGGGAGCCACTTATGAATAAAGACCCGATTCATATAGTGTTTTTAAAATGAAATTGAATATTTGTTAAGTGTTGTTATGTGTTTATCATTTACAGATATACAATATACATTATGTCTTCTGCACTATCACTCAGGAGCATACTGGATGCTCACAAGTTGACTGGTCCTAATTATGCTGACTAGCTTCGAAACTTGAGAATTGTTCTCAGGATTGAGAAGCTGGAATACGTGATTGACTCACCTAAGCCTACTGAACCTGCTAGTGATGCACATAATGATGAACATGTTGTGTATCGTAAGTGGGTAGATGATGCAAATGTTGCTCAATGCATCATGCTAGCTTCCATGAACATTGAGCTACAGAAGCAACATGAGCATATGGATACTCACACTATCCTCATGCATCTACAAGAGTTGTATGATGTGGCAGGGAGGACAGCTCGATATGAGATATCGAAGGAGCTGTTTGGTTGTAGGATGTCTGAGGGATCATCTGTGAATGACCATGTACTTAAGATGATCAATTTAATTGAACGTCTTAGACAACTTCGTTTTGCCATGGATGGGGAGCTGAGCCAAGACTTGGTCTTGCAATCGCTTCCGAGTTTGTTCTCGCAGTTTGTTGTGAACTTTCACATGAATAAGTTGGATGTCAGCCTGCCTGAGCTCCACAATATGTTGAAGACTGCGGAATCGAATTTTCCCCCTAAGAAGAGTTCTGTTCTTCTAATTGGTGAAGGTTCCAATCCTAAGAAAAGGAAGAGAAACCCTTCCAAGAAGAAGAAAGTAGGTGAGAAAACGACGGTTCCACCAAAAGCTGAAGACCCCAAGAGCAAAGTTGTTTGCTTTCACTGTAACAAGGCGGGGCAGTGGAAGAGGAACTGCAAGGTATACCTTGCAGAATTGAAGAAGAAGAAGGGTAGTGAGACTACCGCTTCTGATTCAGGTATTTTCATGATAGAAGTGAATATGTCATTAAATCAAATTTCTACTTGGGTATTAGATACCGCCTGTGGTTCTCATATCTGCAATTTGTTGCAGGGACTAAGGAGAAGTAGGACTCTTGAGGAAGATGAGGTGATTCTACTGATGGGAAATAGAGCAAGAGTTGCTGCTGAAGATGTAGAATCATTTCATTTACATATGCCTACGGGCAAGACTATTGTTTTTTAAATAATTGTTATTTTGTTCCCTCGATTGTGAGGAATATTATTCCCATGTTAGACTTGGATGGATTTTCATTTATTATTGAGAATAATGAATGTTCTATTCTTAGAGATAATATTCTTTATGGACATGGTACTTTAAACAATGGTCTGTATAAATGTGACATAATTTACTTCAGATTGAACAAACTAATAAAAGAAAAGGGATGATGAAAATCTCACTTCATTGTGGCACTGCAGTCTCCATTTAGTAGACATGGAGAGAGGGTTGCAAATTTGCGAGGAATGGTACACACAGATGTATGTGGACCAATGTCTACGCAAGCCATGGGTGGATTTTCATACTTCATTACTTTCATGGATAATAGATCTAGATTCGGATATGTGTTTGATGAAACACAAGTCTGAAGCCTTTGAAAAGTTCAAAGAGTATAAGTATGAAGTGGAGAAACAAACCAAACATAGTATTATAATTCTTCGATTAGATCGAGGTGGTGAATACTTGAATGGAGAGTTTCTGGATTATCTCAAAGTAAATGGTATAGTCTCCCAGTGGACGCCTCCAGATTGGTATCTGAAAGGAGAAATCGAACTTTGTTAGACATAGTTCGGTCCATGATGAGCTATGCAAATCTTCCAGTATTCCTATAGAGTTACGCATTGGAAACCTCAACATATTTACTGAATAAGGTGCTTTCCAAATCTGTTCCTCAAACTCCGTATGAGATATGGAAAGAAAGGAAACCGAGTCTTAAACACGTTAAGATTTGGGGATGTCCAGCTTATGTCAAGTAAGTTGACCCAGATAAGCTGGAATATCGATCCGTAAAATGTAGTTTTGTGGGATATCCTAAAGAGACTTTAGGGTATTATTTTTACACCGATCATCGGGTGTTTGTCTCCAGACATGCTACCTTCTTGGAAAAGGAGTTTATCCTTGAAGGAAATAGTGGGAGCAAAATTGAACTTGATGAAGTTCAAGAAGCACAAACTACTACGGATCAAGTGGAAACACCTGTTCTGACTGAACAACCTTCTGTGGATCAGCCCATTCGTAGGTCAGGGAGAGTGTCTCCCCAACCTGAGAGGTAATATGGCTTTGTCATTGAGAATGACAATGAGTTGTCGATCATTGATGATGACGACCCTGTGACCTATAATGAGGCTATGAGTAGTGTTGACTCAGAGAAATGGCATAGTGCCATGAAATCCAGAATGAAATCTATGTATACGAGATACAAAAGAATGATTATAGCAGATGGCCAGGTGGAGACCTTTAAGGCCAGGCTTTTGGGAAAAGGATTCAAACAAAGGCAATGGATTGACTTTGATGAAACTTTTTACCTGTAGCCCTGTTAAAATCAGTTCAGATTTTGCTTGCGATTGCTGCTTACTACGACTATGAGATCTGGCAATTAGCCAAATGGTTTTCTTTCCAAGAGAAATGAAAACCTAGTGTGTAAGCTACTGCGAACCATATGTGGTTTAAAGGAAGCTTCTCGTAGATGGAACATCTATTTTGATGAGACAATCAAAGAGTTTGGTTTTATAAAAAACGTAGATGAACCATGTGTCTACAAAAGGGTTAGTGGGAGCGCGATAACATTTCTTGTGTTGTATTGAATTAGAGTTGACACACATAACAACATAGCAGACCCACTCACAAAGCTACTTTATGAAAGTCACTTTGATCGTCATAAAGACAAGATGTGTATTAGATACCAGAGTGATTGGCTTTAGTACAAGTGGGAAATTGAAAGGAATATGTCCTAAGTCCAATCATGTATTAGGATTTAGGAATAACTTCTTATGTAATCTATTTTGATTTCATTGATATTAATAAAAGACTTGTTTTATTTTTATTACGGGCTCTATCTATTTAAGTGTTTAAATAAGATATACCATAGTTTAGAGTAAAGTTTTTTATGGATTATGATGAGATCATAATAGTGAGACCTAAAAGATGATAACTCTAAACTTAAATAGTTCCTGATCATAGGATTACTAACTGGTAATTAATAATCCGCAAAGATCGGTACATACTATGCTTGCTTCATTATGAAGGATGTCTGTTCTCATAGACATTTGTGTGGTGACACTATAGCTAGTATGTAGGTGCTTATTATAGAATAAGTTCACTGAACATGACTCGCACAGCTGAACAACTGATGGAGTTCACTCACGTGTCAGTAGTTGTTCACATAGTGATAGTTGTACAAGTATCCTTAGACTTGAGGTCATCATAGTCATCTTGTGTACACTGAACTATGCTTTGGTTTAGTTCTTAGTCTCCAGGGACAATTATTAGGGCTCTACTGGGTATAGGAATTTGTACACGAAGATAGTGTATGATCAATAAAGGATCTACCCCTTCCAGTGAAGGAAGCGAATGTTCAAGGCTGATCCACTTATGCTCGTTCAGGAATCTCTGGCCAGAGTGAATGAAATTAGAAAGGAGTTTCTAATTTGCATAGAACTAAGCATAGTAAATGGTAAGCAAGTGATTAGATTAGATAGGCTTGACACGAGATCCATGCCTTGTATTTAATCGGGACATTGTAGGGTAGAAGGAGTTTATTGTACGGTAACTATTCACTGAATAGGTTCTTGGTATTCTAAGCAGTGATTTCATATTATCCGGATAGTCGCGATATGCTGAGAAGTATCCCTCACGATGTAGAATAAATATGATTAATTAATTAATCATATTTAATAAATTAGAGAATTTATATAAATAATGATAAAATAGTTTTATTATTATTTATTTCTACTACCGGCTTAATATTGAACCTACAGGGTCACACCATAAAAAGAGAATGATTTAATGGTGGAGGAATTAATTAATAATGACTGATAATTATTTATTTATGAAATAAATAATTAATTTGCAAATTTAATAATTGATTGAATGAGATTTAATTGATTATAAATTAATTAAGAAAAGTTCTTAATATTATTAATTAAGAATTTAATTTTTGGAAATTAAATCAAGAGAGAGAATTATTTTTAAAGTGTTTATAAAAAGGATTAATAATTAAAAGGTGTTTTAATTATTAATGAGAATAATAAATGGGTTAATAATAATAATATTTTATGGGAAAATTTCAGCTGAAAATTTTGCCTATAAATATACTATTATAAACCCTATTTTTGATTCTAACCCCAAACCCAAAAAGGTTTTAGAAAAACCTAATTCTATCCACCTCCTCCTCCTCCTTAACGTCGTTTTCTTGGTGGATACCGGTGGAGTGCTTCACGTTTGAGGAGCAGCTGCTAAGGATCTCCGATCGTTGCTTTTGGATCGCATATTAAAGGTTAGTAATCGATCCATATGTTTTTACCACGATTTATATGTTTTTATTTGGATTTTGTATGTGTAAAAGTGTTTTACCATGCCTCCGCTGCGACTAAAATCCAACAAGGAGATGCAGGTGTATCTTCACCTTCCAACGGTGATAGTTTTCTTTGTCCAGAAATGGAATCTTTACTCCAACATCTTTTCTGCTCATCTTATTAGTTGTTGTGATCTTTAAACTCTAAGTTCTTCAAGAGCTTGCTCTGATACCAATTATTATTCCCAAACAATCTAAACAAGAATTACAGAAGGGGGATTGAATAGAATTCTGGCTTCTTTTCAATTTTAAGAATTGTTCTTCTACAAATAAATAACTATGTCTGATTTTGCAATAGTGCGGAATAAAAGTAAAGTAGAAATCAAAACATAAAGCATTTAAATACAAGTATATAAAAACTTTTTGGTGGATTGAACTTTTCCACCAGAGATATATATTGAGTAGAGAACTCTGTGTTACAAAATGTGCACAGCTGCTTACAAGTATGAACAACAAGAACTGAGAAATTCTTTTCAGATTTTGCTTTATCTATTTCTCAGGTAATTGCTTACTTTCTTAGATCCAATTCAACTTGCTACATTTGGTTTATATATCACCAAGTTACATGATAAAAAGACAAGATAATAAGACAAACTATATCTAGTCTAACTTCATGCTACTACATTTCTCTTTCCAGCATCTTTGAATGTCATCTGTTTAGCATGGAAATAGAAATGCTTCTTTGTTCTCTAAATCCTTCAAACAGGCTGCCACATTCCATTTGCATACAACCAACGCATGTGACTGTCAAGTCACTATCAACTGCTCTTTTGAATTTGAACATCCGTTGAAGCTTCATTGAATCATCCGTTGAAACTGTGGTTGATCATCCGTTGATACTTTGTAGATCATCCGTTGAAGCTTTATCTGAGCATCCGTTGAAGATTTATGAATCATCCGTTGAGACTATCTTCTTGACAGTTAACTCTATTTCATATATACAAGTTTACAAGGCATCAACTATTTACAATTAACCAACCTATCTTGCATATCAATCTAGCAGTCAACATGACTTAAATGTTCCTCAAAGATCTAGTTCACTAAGTTATTTAAGTATGCAGAAATGTGCTGCTTATCTTATTGTACATAAGCTACTCTTTCAACGGATGTTGAAATTATGATCATCCATTGAAAGCTACAAAATCACTTAATTAAAATCTACTTAGTGTTTTGTTCAAGTTATCATTAAGTACACAACATTTTCCTAACATCTGTCAACTACTTTCACTGGAATGAATATATTTCACTGAATGTATGTGCTTTTTTTACTTTCCCCTATCCAGTAAATTTATATTTATTTAAAATTATCAGAATAGTCCTAATGCAATCTGATTTGGTATATTTATTATTATTCTCGTATAATGTGAATCATTTTGTCTAGACATCAGATTTATGGAAGCTGCAAATAGGATGGGCGTGAATGCTGCTTGTTGCCTTGTGATAGAAGATTCCTTGTAAGCTTTTTCTTTTCACACCTTTTAATAAAGAAATACTGTGATCACAAGCTTATTAGTTTTGTACTGCTCAAAGTAATCTCATAGTTTATTATATAGATACAACCTTATTGTTAGTGTTATTTTAGGTGATCAACTCTCTTATATTCTAGAATTATTGTGTTGTGTTGTTGATGAACTCAATCCTTTGACTACATTAGTATAGACAAGTTGATCCACTATAGTTGAACCACATTAGAGTTCCTACTTCTATATGTCTGAAATATTTTTTAGGCACCACTTTGAGTTCTTTTTCTATATAGTAGCATGTCATATATCTCTGATTACAGGGATATTCAGAACATTTTTATCTGGATAAATAATGCGGCTTATTGGCTTGGTTGTGCTTTTCCCCTATTTTTATCATAGAAGCATACCCCAGTCATTAATTTTGTAATAGAAGATATATAATGCAGGCTGTGCAACATGGTTTCATGGGAATAGATTTATTTGCCTAACGGTAACACCAATGCAGTGGAAGATGCTATAGAAACTGAGAGGGCTTATGACTTTTTTATTGGCTGGTTAGTCACAAATCACATCTAATTTTGTAATTACCTTGCATTATTGCATTAGAAATTCTATTTATTTTCAGGATATTGAGTAATTCATGCTTGAAGCAAAGATACGTTTTTGTGTTATGCCTAGTCTTGATTTCAGGTTTCTAAATCCCTTGGTTTATGGTTGATTATCCTGATATAATGAGAAGATTATTGGGACAAGAATTCCAACCTTCACCAAACTAAAGTCTAGATTAGTGAAGAGCTCATTTGACTTCCCAGGGATGAACCATTATAAAACAATACAGGTAGAGGACATGTCCCCCAGTCTCAAAATAGATTTCAGGGACTTCACAACGGATATGGCACTAAACTTAATACGTATGCGAATTATACAAAAATAGCTGCGAGTGCCATTGTCTAAAGCAAATTGTAATATTTACAAAGCCAAATGTACCTTGAATTATATTAGTTATATTTTTTAGGTGATTTTATATTTTTTCCCTATGCTATATAATCAGATTCTTGGTGCTGACAATCTTACTGTATTTTTATTGCAATGAATGACATGAATGTTCCACAAGGTCTAGTAAGGGGTGAAATTGACTTCTTTAACATTACCTTTTCATTGGTTATTTTTAATGTTGTCAATAAAAATGTTTAATTATTTATTCAACACAGATGTCTTTAAATTCAACAGGTCTGAGAGAGCTTTAGGAGCATTTTAAGATTTACGGGAACCATCCTATATACATCTATGAAAATGGTATCTCTCTCACACATATCATTTAATCGATCTCTCCTATAATGTGCATAGAACTTGAGCTATGAGATTGTTTAGTCTGTGATAAATTACTAGTGCATGATATAGAACATGTTCATAAAATATTTCAGCTTTTGGAGATATGCCATAATCCGAAGTAAGAGGTATTCCTCTTATCCAATGCCAAGAAAAACCAAACCATGTTATATTTTTTTTTGTTAATTGATCTAGTACTTGAAGCTACATGCTTCTTGCTTATGTAGGTCAAAGTACAACCCGTAATGGTACACTACACGATATTACCAAGGGTACAATATATTCAAAGTTACACTGGCAGTTTGCTTGATGCAATCAGGTATGCATACTCAGAAAACCATGTTAGTATGTTTATATCTAAGCCAAATGGTTTTTTTTTCTTGTATGCTTTATATGATGAATTATATATCCTCATCTTGTAAAGTTGGGCTTAATAATGATGTCGTCTTTATCTTATAATGTCTGATATGATGTTTTTTGTCTTCGATCTGTGTGCTCTTATTATAATGTTGAATGGCTGAAGGAATGGGTCGAATACAAGAGGGTACATATGGTCCTTCAAGTGTGTCTTCGATTTAATTGATGGTATTTAGCAGATTTTACAAGCGGAAGAGCTTCTTGTACATATACTTTGATTTTTTTTGTTGGAGTCCCTGGTTTGATGGTTATAGATCATATTAACTTCAATCTGTGTACGATTATGATTTGATTAGAAGATGTATTGCTTTAGTACACGTTCTTCATTTAAAAAAATTAGAGAAAACTAGCATAAATAAGGTGAATAATAAGCCAGATAGCTAATAGACTTAAGATTATTACCTAAAAATGATACAGTAGCTATGGTTTGTGGGATTCAGATATGGACGTGACCTTATATTGGCCTTACACTGGTCAAGCGAATGATGCTACTATACATATTCTGAGAAATATACACGAATCCAACTATTTGTGATATTTTATGCTGGGTGATTTTATTTTAGGATACACGTGCCATCTTCGAAAATTTTGCTGAACGAATACACGAATCCAACTTTCCCTTGGCTTTTCTTTACCGAATGTCATCTGCAGGTACAAAAAGTTGACACGTCAATTGTTGGGTTTTTAATAGGACTTTTGTGATAAAAATCTTGTTATGTGAATTCAGATATACACATTATTCAATGATACACTTTGTCGCTTAAAGTATACATTACAAATGTAAAACAAGTATTCTGGAATCTCCTTTGGAATCTCCTTTTTACCCTGGATGCTTTAACGAAGATACAAAATTAATAGCTAATACATTTAGAAGTAGGATGATATAAATTATCAAAGGTTTTATAGAAAACCTACCTGTAATATTTCCATGGAGGACACTGTTAACTAGTTTGGTCATCGTTTACGTGGTTTTTATAGTTTTTGCATTTGCACATTATATTAAATTTCTAATACATGTATATGCAGTGTGCATGTGTTACTCGCAATTGTCATGTTTTACTGCTGACATTAAGCATGTACGTACTGATAAATTGTATTACATTTAGGTTTCTTGAATACATGGCTGGAAATTAAAATCTGGTAATAGTGCAATGAGAGATCCCGAGTTAGGAGATGATCATCCTGGAAAATATAGGTACAGTTTTGTAAAACTTTTAATTATGTTTCTATGCTTTAAATTCTCTTTCAGATTTTATAAATTATTGTACATTAATGGGTAGGAGTAAAAGATCAGTCCTACAAAGATATTGAGCAGAAAAAGTTTCAGTTCAAAAACAAGCATGAAAAATAGCCCCAATATGAGCCCTAGGAGAAACATGAGCCGAAGTCGAAGTGTTAGTGAAAGCCCTCAGCGTGGCACTCGTAGAAGCAGTAGTTCTAGCTGAAGTCCTATTAGAAGTAAAAGTAGTTGTGATATGTGTTAGGGGTGTGAGTAGTTGATGTTGGCCTAGTTTGGATGTAAGTAGTAGTATGGTTTGGAGTTGACACAGTTTTTTAGTAGTATGGTTTGGATATTAAGACTATTATGTATGATAACTTTGACGTTTTGTTGCTAATGGGATTGTTCTTTAAATTAAGCATATATTTCAAAAAATTTAAAATTAATGGTTACATTTGCCCCTATTCTAGTGTATTATATGATTATATATAGTGCTACATTAAATATGCTAGTGTTGCTTAATTATAAAAAAAATTGTGTTATAATAGATAATACAGACTATTACGATAGGTTATATGGGACCCAAAAGTGGATCCCACTTATGCAATCTTGATCAACCTAATGTATCACTCATTTTGTGTTACATTTGGGCATTTTAGTGTTACATTAGTTGTCTATTGTAACATTTCTTCTTTGTTACAATAGATCACTGAAGTGTTACATTAGGGTGTCTATTGTAATGCTCGTATATGTAACTCCCCCTGGTATTATAATAGACCTAATGTAATTTTTTTGGGCCTATTGTAACAGCATTTAGGCATTACAATAGCCCACTTATGGCGTAATGGGCGGTTACCGCCTCGCAGTTCGCCGTATCAATATAGTAATGCTTTAACCTCTGACCATTAATCTTGAATGCTTGGTCCGGATGCTTATCAAAAATCTCCACTGCACCATGTGAAAACACAGTCTTGACTATGAACGGACCAGACCACCTTGACTTAAGCTTTTCTGGAAAAAATCTGAGACAAGAATTGAAAAGTAGGACTTGCTGACCAGGCACAAATGACTTGTGCACTAACCTCCTATCATGCCATCTCTTGACCTTCTCCTTGTATAACTTGTTGTTCTCATAAGCCTATAGATGAAACTCATTGAGTTCATTAATTTGAAGCATTCTCTTTTCTCCAGCAGCCGACATGTCAAGATTTAGGTTCTTCAAATCCTAGTACGCTTTATGTTCTAACTCAGGAGGCAGATGACACGCCTTACCATACACCAACTGGAAAGGAGACATTCCTAGAGGATTCTTGAATGCTGTTTTGTAGGCCCACATAGCTTCATCTAGCTTCAAGACCAATCCTTCCTTGATGGACTCACAACCTTCTCCAAGATTCGCTCGATCTCTCGATTAGAAACTTCAACATGTCCATTAGTTTGAGGATGAGAAGCTGTGGCAACACGATGATTCACACGATACCTTTCCATTAATGCAGTAAATTTGTGATTGCAGAAATGCGATCCCTCGTCACCGATTTTTACCCTTGGAGTATCAAAACACGTGAATATGGGCTTATGAAGAAAATTTATCACCATTTAGACACACATAATCCACTGCCAGAAGAATATATTGATTGTTGCACGACGAGATAAATGGTCCCATGAAGTCTATTCCCCACACATCAAAAATCTCAACTTCCAGAAGTACATTAAGAGGCATCTCTTCTCTCTTGGACATATTTCCAACCCGTTGACAGCGAACACATCTCAACACGAACTGATGAGAATATTTAAACAAAGTTGGCCAGAAAAATCCCGCCTGAAGGATACGGGTAATTGTCTTCTCTCCACCATAATGGCCACCATATGCAGTGGCGTAACATTCTCGCAAAATACCGTCTGTTTCAATATACGGAATACACCTCTTAATTATCTGATCTACCCCTTGTCTGAATAAGAATGGCTCATCCCATCGATACCACTTCACTTCATGTAAAAACTCCTTCCTTTGAGCATAAGAAAATTCTGAGGGAATAACATTACTCACAAGATAGTTCACAATATCTGCAAACCATGGCTCTTCTTCTTGCACCCAAAAAGTTGCTCATCAGGAAAAGTTTCATTGATTAACATGTTAACTTATGAAGTTTTACCTTGATCTTCTAAACGTGATAGATGATCCGCTACCTGGTTTTCTGTACCTTTCCTGTCTTTGATTTCCAACTCGAATTCCTGAAGCAAGAGAATCCATCGAATCAACTTAGGTTTTGAATCTTTCTTTAAGACCAGATATCTAATAGCAGCCTAATCAGTGTTAACCGTCACTTTTGTCCCAAGCAAGTAAGATCTGAATTTCTCGAACACGTAGACAATTGCCAAAATCTCCTTCTCCGTAGTAGTGTAATTCAGCTGAGCACCATTAAGGGTTTTACTACAATAGTAAACCACATGGAAAATGTTCTTCTTTTACTGAACAAGAACATCTCCAACTGCAAAGTCACTAGCATCACACATCTTCTCGAAGAGATCATCCCAATCAGGTGCAGTAATAACAGGTGCTGTAGTCAAACTCTTTTTCAAAGTCTCAAAAACAGCTAAACATTCTTCATCGAACTTGAAGGGAACATCCTTCTCCAACAAATTGCACAAGGGTTTAGAGATTTTGGAGAAGTCTTTAATGAATCGCCGATAAAAACCCGCATGACCAAGAAAACTGCAGATTCCTTTAACTGAGATTGGTGGAGGAAGATTTTCAATAACGCCCACCTTTTCCTTATCCACTTCCAGCCCTTTGCTAGATACCATATGCCCAAGAATGATTCCCTGTTGCACCATGAAGTGACATTTTTCCCAGTTAAGCACCAGATTGGTCTCCACACACCTTTTCAGCATTAAGCCCAGATTATGAAAACATTCATCATAAGAAGACCCGAAAATAGAAAAGTCATCCATGAACACCTCCATATTAATACCAATCATGTCAGAGAATATGGCCATCATGCATCTCTGAAAAGTAGCATGTGCTTTACAGAGCCCGAAAGAAACTCGATGAAAGCGAAAGTGCCAAAAGCACAAGTAAAAATGGTCTTCTCCTGATCTTCACGGGCAATGCAAATCTGATTATAGCCTAAAGTACCCATCCAGAAGACAATAATACTCATGACCAGCCAACCTTTCAAGCATTTGATCGATGAATGGAAGCAGAAAATGATCCTTCATGGTGTCTTTATTTAGCTTCCGATAATCCATACATACTCCCCACCCTGTGACTGTCCGAGTAGGGAAAGCTCATTCTTCTCATTAGCCACAACTGTAATGCCTCCTTTTTTGGGCACACACTGCACCAGGCTCACCCACGAACTATCTGAAATAGGATAGATGATCAATGCATCCATCCATTTAAGAATTTTTTTCTTCACCACCTCTTTCATGATAGGATTGAGCCTTCCATGATATTCAATTATAGGTTTACTTCCTTCCTCATGCAGAATTTTATGTATACAATAAGAAGGGCTGATTCCCTTGATATCTGCTATAGTCCACCCGATTGCTGATTTAAACTCTCTCAGAATTCACAAGAGCTTGTCTTCATCACTACCTGAAAGGTTAGATGCAATAATAACAGGTAAAGTAGATACTTCACCTAAAAAAGCATACCCAAAATGATCAGGCAGTAATTTGAGCTCAAGTGAGGGAGCTTCTTCAATAGATGGTTTAAGACGCTCCTGAGAAATATTCAGCTCTACTAATCCAATAGACTCGAATGGCAAATCCAACTTCCTCTTCCACGGAGATGCATTGAAAAACTGAAGTTGTTCTACCCCTTCTTCGTCTTCACTATCGGGTTCCCCTGTTAAGGCTCTCTCTAAGGTATATGACCTTAGCAATTGATCAAGCTCCGAATTCACTACAGAGTCCACCAACTCTACTTTATAGCACTCTTCTTCATCTGTAGGGAATTTCATTGCATTGAAGATATTAAAAGTGACATCCTGATCCAGAACCCTCATTGTTAAGTTCTCCCTTTTACACATCGATCAAAGTTTGACCTATAGCTAAGAATGGTCTTCCCAAGATGATAGGAATCTTTTTTCCTCCTAAAAGTCTAGGATGACAAAATCAGCAGGAAAGATGAGTTTATCCACCTTAACCAAGACATCCTCCACTATACCTCGCGGATAAGTGATGGACCGATCAGCCAGTTGTAAGGACATATTTGTAGGTTTTGGATCAGGCAGACCAAGTTTCTTGAAGACAAAAAATGACATCGGATTGATGCTAGCTCCCAAGTCACACAAACACTTGTTGAAAGTGAACTTGCTTATGGTACATGGTATCATGAAGCTTCCTGGATCTTTAAGTTTATGAGGAACTTTCTATTGCAACACCGCACTGCACTCTTCCGTTAGAGCAACGGTTTTCAACTCCTCAAGCTTCAACTTCCGAGATTGAATACCCTTCATGAACTTAGCATAGCTCGGAATCTACTCTAGAGCTTCCGTAAAAGGTATGTTAATATGCAATTTCTTGAAAACCTCCAGAAACTTGGTAAATTGCTTGTCGAACTTCGGCTTCTGAAGTCTTTTGGGATATGGGGGAGGCGGATAGACCTGTGTGTCACCTGTATTCTGCTCAGGAGTAGTGTGTTCAACCAAATTTTTCTTCATTTCTGCTTCGCCATCCTTCTAATCAGCTGTATCATCAACGTTTACAATTTATGGTACAGGGGCAGGCGCGGGCGCCCCTGTGTGGAGGGCGGGCGCGCTTGGCTTCTGCCAAAAATTTCCAGCTTCTGATTTTGATGGTTAGAGACCTTTCCAGACCTTAAGGTGATTGCTTTCTACTGTTCTTTGACTTTCCTCTTGCCTGGGTTAACTTCTGTATCACTAGGAAGAGTTCCTTGTGGTCGATTCAGCAGCGTATTATCAAATTTTCCTATTTGATTCCATAAAGTTTTAATCAAAACCGCTTGGCTTTTACACATTAGCCTCAATTCCTATAATTCAGATTTTTTATTAGTAGATTGACCGGCACT
Organism: Apium graveolens; assembly: GCF_009905375.1. Classification (NCBI taxonomy): domain Eukaryota; kingdom Viridiplantae; phylum Streptophyta; class Magnoliopsida; order Apiales; family Apiaceae; genus Apium; species Apium graveolens. Next base: position 105,374,908 of record NC_133657.1, on the reverse strand, counting down.
TCCATGAGATTGTTATTGCATTACCGGTGGCTGAAATTGTTGCCTTGGTGTATACTGTTCTTGAAAACCAGGAGGGTTGAATGGCTGGGCTCCAAACTGCTGATAAGGCTGTTGTGGATGTTGCATACCATTCTGATTATTGCTCTAGCTGAAATTAGGATGGTTTCTATTATTAGGATGATAAGTGGTAGAAACTAGTTGCCGTGGTCTCTGAAAATTGCTCACAAACTGTGTCGACTTAATAGATATAGCACATTGATCCGTCGCATGTGTACCTGTACAAAGAATCCATTTTCATAGTCAACGCATTTAGCTGAGCCGCTATAGCTGTAGCGGTATCAACCTCCAGAATTTCTGCTACCTTGCCTTATGGTAGTCTCTGAGTTGGGTTTTGATATCAGTAGCAACCATCATTTCAATTAGCTCATATGCTTCCTCATAGCTCTTGGCCCATAAAGCTCCACCTGATGTTGCATCGCGCATGGGTCTTGAATGTGCTCCCAAACCATTATAGAAGCAATTGATTACCATCCAGTCAGGCATTCCATGGTGCGGACACTTCCTAAACATCTCCTTGTAGCGCTCCTAAGCTTCACATAAAGATTCTCCTGACTGCTGTGCAAATTGAGTAAGAGCATTCCTGATTGCAGCTATTTTTTCCATAGGGAAGAATTTAGTAAGAAATTTCTGAGCGAGATCCTCCCATGTCGCAATAGAACCTGGTGGTAGAGAGTGCAACCAGCTCTTAGCGTTATCCCTTAGAGAAAAAGGGAAAAGTCTCATTTTCACAGCATCTTCCGAAACACGGTCGAACCTGAAGGTGTCACAAATCTCGATGAAATCCCTAATGTGCATATTGGGATCTTCCGTTGAAGCACCCCCAAACTGGACTGAATTATGTACCATTTGAATCATGTCCGGCTTGATTTCAAAGGTATTAACTGCAATGGCTGGTCTAACAATGCTAGACTGAATGTCATTGATTTTCGGTTGAGAATAATCCTTCAATGCTTTCGTTTCTGCAGCTGGTTCTCCAATTGAAATGATCACTTCCGTTTCTACTTTTTTTAGTGTGTCTTTACGAGATTGAGAACATGTTCGTATACACGCTCGATCGAATACCTGAAACACACAAACAAGGTAAACTTTGTAAGAAAAATAATCCGAGTCAGTGAACTTTAACGATCACTGATGACAAGCACATAAACTAAATTTAACACTGATCCCCGGCAGTGGCGCCAAAAATTTGTTTGCACAAAAACACGCAAGCGTACGCGGTTACAAGTAGTATAAGATTATGTTTAGTTCGTTCCCACGTAGATTGGTTTAATTCAGAATGTGCACTTATGCAACAATGTATGATTATTATTCACTGCTAAGACAAGTATGAAATTGAGTTTGATTATCTAAAGTAATTATGCTAGAATGAATTAACTACGAGATTAAAAAGCAAGTTACTTATATGAAATAAAACATGGGATTCTAACTTCATTAAATACTTCGTTCAGAGTTTATGCCTTTAATCATAGTATGTGACGGTTATGATAACTAACCAGACAACACAAAATTAGTACACGCTATCTTTCAATATACGTGTACCCTACTACTCAGCATCCACAATTCATATAGAAGCTAGGCAGACACCAATTATATTTAAACCCTATATATCTATAAGATTTGAAAAAATAACGGTTTAAGAGCAAGTTATCCCTTGAGATCACATAGGGTAGCGTAAGATAGTTAAAATTACACTACGAATCATGAATGTTAAATCATCCATAAACCTATTCTAGCATGGCAAGTTCTAAACCCCTATATCCACTTTTGCATTCAATAGAGATTAACAAATAACTTAGATGTTAGCTACGCATCTAAGAAGATTAAGCACAACTATACTGGGAAATCAATACTTCATCACACACTGAAAACTTTAGGCAATCAACTACTAAACTCCATAAATAAATCCGTTAGAATCCCACGATAACGATTAGTTCATAATTGAATATCTCGTCATCATGGATTCCGATGAAAACATGATAGTAAAAAGGTTCTGAATACTACAAGAGAATATTAAAGTATTAAGGTTTGGAAGATCTAATATCCGGGAAAATTATGTGAATATTTTATGTTAAATAAATAAATATAATGTGTTTCAAGAGTTTACAATGATTATTCCCATGATATTACGTGATATAGTTGTTATTTGTGGCCCCGCAAAGACCAGAAAATTTTTCGATTAATTAATATGTGTTTAAAATGCATTTTTTATGAACCGATCTGCAATCTAGATGCGTGTTTATTTGTGTCTTTATCACAATACTCGTTTTATCTCGTGTTATGTGCGTCTGAATGTATTTTATGTATTTTCGGGCTTTTCTGTTAATTTAGGAATCATTTCTGTTTTTCAAAAATCAACAGACTGGGACCCCACTGGGACGTCAAGGCCACAAAATTAACTTTTTTATTTTTGTAGAATCATTCATAATTCAAATACCCATTATTTTTGCATTTTTGAATTATTCGCAATTTTTGGGGAATTTTGACAAAAAATTTATATTTTATTGCTTTTAAAATTATTCCCCGTAAATTTTATTTTTGGCCTAATTAGTTTACTTAGGGGATAAAAATACCCTAAATTGAATTTGGGGTATAAAATTTCAGAAAATATAAATAGCTGCAGATTTTTTAATTATTTCATTTATTTTTATTAAAATTTCAGAAAATCAATATTCAAGAACAAAAGTTTGGGGGTGTGATTTTGTTCTTTACCTTTATCCTCTGATTTTGAAGGATTTACGAATATGTTGTTGATGTTCTTAGAACCGAATTAAAGCTCTTGAAAAGCTCTTTCTATCCATACCAGAATTATGATATGAGGTGCAGTATTTTGAAATATCGTTTTTTTTAATTAAGAACCGAATTTGATTCTTGAGTTCTGGGTGTTGTTGATTGTTATAGATGCTACAGATAGTTTCCCCATAAATTTTAGAATTATTTTGATGTATAATTCGAATTGTTTGATCATCGAAATAGTTAAGTCGAGTTCTGTTTTTCGTTGATTTTGATTTCGTTTTTTTGAATTGTTTGATGATGATTCAAGGTTATTGTTGATTGTAATGAATTGGGGGTTATTTAAGCTTGATTTTGGAATAAGAACCTTTGAATTTGGTTCAGAAATGGGTATTAACGGAGTTTTGCCGGACTTGTCGCCGGCAGTGGTCTGCAAATCGTCGGAATCGGCGATTAAATAGTTGATTCGGGTGGCTGATGTTTGCAGTCGTGTTACAGAGTTGATAGGAGTAGAAATGTATCAAAAATATATTGGTTTAGCCTGTGTTCTGGGCATCGAAGGGGCCACTGGAGTTCTGCCGGATTTTTTCAAACCGGCCGGAATCTGGGTATTTTCCAGATTTCCGGCGAGGTCTTAAAAACCCTGGCTAATGTTCTTCAGGGTCCAGGTTTGACCCGTTTTGATTTCTTTATGACCCGTATTTGATCCATTTTGCCCCAACTCTGTTTTACAGGAACTGTTTTTAACAATTTCATTTATTTTTAATTCAAATTCCATTTTCAAAATACATTTCTTTTATTCCAAAAATCATTTCTTTGAATTTCAAAAATTATTTAGTAATTATTTTAAATTCTAAAAAATTATTTACTTAATTATTTTAAATTCCAAAAATTATTTTCTTTTTATTTTCAAAAATTCAATTTGGTTTAATTATTTTTAATTTATTTTAGTTAACTATTTATGAATTAAATTAATTGATTAATTTATTTAATCAATTAATTTTATTTATTAATAGTTAAATAAAATTTAAATTATTTATAATTAATTCAAATAATTCATAAAAATTACTTTTAAGCTTTTAAAATTTATATTTAGGTATTTAAAAATCAATTAATAATATTATTAATTGATTTGTTTCTATTTATTTCTTATTTTATTAGTAATAAATAAATCGTTCGTCTTTTTAATATGAAACGAACGCGTATAGACTCAGAAAAACATTCCGCTTCTAATAAAAATACTTTTGAGACCTGATTTCAATTCTGAACGTACTGAGACCGATCTTTTGATGATCTGACTTGTGTGTTACATGGAATATGTGATTACGTGTTATATGAATAACATGATTACGTGTTACATAAAATGCATGCTATCTGTTTATAGTTTTAAAATGCCATGATTAGTTATAAACGATCGAGTAGACGTCAAGACGTGTAGTTACATCGATTGAGTTTGGTTCTGTCAATTAAGATAGTCATTTTGTTTATATAATCGATTAGCAAGGAGCACAGTGAAGTGTTAGACGGAGTTGATAGCCAACACATGTAATACAAGGTTATAGTGAAAAGTTATCGAGCATACCAGGAAAGTATCCCTACTTTCACTTATCATTCAAGAGATATTATTATGAATTATATTACGCAAGTATTCCTAAACTTTTTTGTAGTATATATACTAGTATCCTTATCTTCATTTAACATTCAAGTGATAATCATTTTGAACTCTATTATGCAAGTATTTCTTCCCTATTTTAAGTTCAGAATAGTTAAACGTTTTTACATTTCGCCACAAATTACTTTATACAGTGGAACGTTGAGTTGAGATTAGCAAATAACTAATTGTTCTAGTTATTTCATCATCGGTTGTTGAGATGACTCTGGACCATGTGAAATGGAGAGTTATATTGTTAAGAATGTCGTTTGATTTGACTCTTTTGGTTAAAAATGTTTTTATGGATTGCATAGCTACGTAAGAGGCAGTGGCGGCGGTCCAGTGTGAGCTATGTGCTATACAGGATATAACACCTTGCTAGGCCGATATGTTCCTTCGGTACCCTTTTGTTTAGTTGGATATGCTTCGACACACCGTCGTTCAAGGATTTCAATCCAAAATATATATAAAATTGTAGTTTATCATTAAAGCTCATATTAGCTTTAGATATTGCTCATGTATTGTTGTTTGGCTTTATTTTTCAAACATATTTTCGTGTTTTAATCATAAGCTATATACTACTTGTTGAGCATTTCTTTCGCTCATACTTGTTTATTATTCTGATTCTTTCAGCTGGGCCAGAGTAGGCCTGAGTTCCAGATTTATCAAGAAGTTGTGATCGTGTAAATAGTTTGGTGTGTATTCCAGGTAGACTGTTTTGGGACGCTTGAATAGTCTAGAGGTTTGTAATAAAATTTGGCAGTTGGTAAAACTAAATAGAAATAACATTTGGTTTGTATTAGTGTCTGTTTCATGTAGACCTGGCAATACTGGTATACGACACGTGAACACGGTACGAAACGAAATGAATAATTAGTGTTTGGGTTTGAAAATTTGTTACACGAAAAAACAAGAATATAATTAGTGTCAGGTTTGGGTTTCCAAAATATGTACACGACACGGAACGAAGGTACACGGAATAAATAAATAATTAAATATTTAAAAATATATAATATACATATATATACTAAATACCAAATGTGAATTTTACCTATTCTAAATAACATATATATCATTATAAATACTAAAATATATTTTATTGTTCCTTAACTATTTGAGTGAGTATTTCACCATTTAATTATCTATTGCATTTTTTAATAATTAATATTTTTCGTGTATAAACCGTGTACTTTAGTATACTAAAGCGGGTAAACACGAATATATTAGTTCCGAGTTAGTGTCACCAAATTGGTACACGAATGCAAATCCGGATCGGGTTCGGGTTTAAGGTTTGGTACATGAAAACACGAAAGTACACGGAATGTTTGTACACGACACGAAACGTTACCACGTCTAGTTTCATGCTATAACCTGTGATCGATCCAGTTACATGCAAGGGGTCATATTTATTATTTTATTCTGATGTGTCTATTATATTGTGGTTTATCGGTCAGTGACTCCCAAATCTAGACCCCGAATTTGGAGGGCGTCACAGGTTGGTATCAGAGCTACATGTTATGGTCACTGAAACAGGCGTATGGTTGTCTTAAGTGGGCCATAGGAAGATCACATAAGATAAGCGTGTGTAGTTTAACTTTTGCAGAGTTAAGTTTAGGTTATTGGGCTGGTTTATACCTAAGTTGTTCAGGTTTCCTGTTTTGCGTTTAGCTTTAGGCTTTTGTGCCATTGATCTGCTATTTTATTGGTTTATTTGAGATTTTGAGTAAGAGTTGGAAGGTTTGGATAATTTTTCGATAATTTTTTCTTTGTGTTATTATTCTTGCGATAAAAAGCAGGATTATGTGATAATCATGTCGCATGTGCTAATATGGTAGCAAGTTTATGATATTTTGAACAAAGAGCTAATGTGTGAAAATTTTGGTGTATGAAAAGATTGCTACATATTTGACACCATGCTTGACAAATTATTATATACGTTGCTTGTTTTCTTACCTGAATAATGGCACCAAAGAGGAGTAATTCAAGAGAAAATCGTACCGAGAGTTGTACAGATCCAGCAATTGTTTAGATGTTGGGACTGATGAAGTAACAAGTGTTGCATCTTACGCAGCAGCAACAAAAACAGCAACAACAACCAGCAGCTCCACCTGTGGTGACTTTTAAACAATTTCAAGCTATGAAACCACCCGAGTTTAAGGGAAGTGCTGATCCCGTGGAAGCCAATGCATGGATTAAAGAGATTGAGAAAGCTTTTGACCTAGTCAGAGTGGGAGCTGAGCAGAAGACTAAGTTTGTCAGTTATTTTCTGAAGGGCGAGTCAAACTATTGGTGGGAATCCACGCGAGCATTTGAAGGAGGTGAGTTTGTGACTTGGGAAAGATTCACATGGCTATTTTTGGAGAAGTATTTCCTGAGGTATATGAAGAACCAAATGGAGATCAAGTTTCTGATCTGACATAGGGTGATCTTACTATCACGGAATATGAGGCAAAGTTTACTGAATTGGCGAGGTTTGTGCCAGATCAAGTTGATACATATGAAAAGAAAGCAAGAAGGTTTGAACAAGGATTAAAAGTTTGGATTCAGAATAGAGTGGCCATATTTGAGTTGACTTCTTATGTTGCAGTGGTTCAGAAAGCGATGTTGATTGAAAGTAGGAGTGACATGTCTCAGAAAGGAAAGGAAGGGAAGAAAAGGAAAATAGAAACCTCAAGAGGAGGCCAGCAACAACGTAATTTCCAGGGCCATTTCAAGAAAAGGCCAGAGTTTCAGGATAATAAGAATGTGGGATTCAAGAAACCATAACCAGGAAATGGAGGAGAGGGCAACCGTTTCCAGAATTTAAATCGGCAGAGGCCCAATCGTTCACCAATGTCAGATTGTAAGTTTTGTGGTAGAAGGCACTTTGGGATTTTTAAGGCTAATGTATTGTGTTTTAAGTGCATCAGAAGGGACACTATGCTAATGAGTATCAGAATCAGACTTCAGCTCAAAAATCAGGGACAATGTGCTTTAAATGTTGGAAGATGAAGCATATTTCTAGGGACTTCCAAATAACAGATCCAGCAGCTAATGTGGCCCGGATTGAAAGACCACCAGCAAAGAACCAGCCAAAGGCCACGACATTCAACATGACTATGAAAGACGTTGTTCATAGTTCTGACATGGTTGCAGGTACGCTTCCAGTCAACTCCGTAGATGCTAAAGTTTTAATTGATTCTGGAGGTAATTTATTTCTCAAGATTTTGTCGATAAACTAAATTGTGAAGTTGAATTGTTAGAACGCTTATGATAGAACTAGCTAATAAGAACCAACTTCCGTCGACCGAATGTGTCCGATGTGTGATATTGAGATAGTGGGACATCATTTTTATGCCAACTTGATACCTTTTAAGTTGGGAGAATTTGATGTTATCTTAGGAATTGATTGGTTGTCAGAGAATAACGCTCAGATTGATTGTACAAATAGGAAAGTGAGACTTCAGACATTGGATAATAAGAAGAAGGTGATATTTCGAGGATGTAAGCAAGAAAAGAAATTCTTAACAATAGCTGAAGTGAAGAAGTTATTGCGTAAGAATTGTGAGGCATATTTGGACCATATGATAGACACTAGCAAAGAAGTTCCCGTGCTCGAATCAATTCCAGTTGTCAATGAGTTTCCAGATGTCTTTCCAGATGATCTTCCAGGGTTACCTCATGACAGAGAGATTGAGTTTGCGATTGATCTAGCACCCGGAACAGAACCGGTATCTAAAGTTCCGTATCGGATGGCACCAGTAGAGATGAAAGAGTTGGCAACTCAGTTATAAGATTTTTTGGAGAAAGGAGCTATAAGACCCAGTGTATCCCCGTGGGGCACACCGGTTTCATTTATTAAGAAGAAATATGGAAGTATGGGGTTGTTATTGATTATCGAGAACTAGATAAGCTGACCATTAAGAACAAGTATTCGTTGCCAAGGATCGATGATTTATTTGACCAACTGAAAGGCGCTATATGGTTTTCTAAGATTGATTTAATATCACGATACCATCAAGTGAAGATTAAGCCAGAAGATATTCCAAAGACCGCATTCAGAACCAGATATGGGCATTATGAGTTTTTGGTAATGGCATTTGGATTAACCAATGCACTAGCAGCTTTCATGGATCTAATGAATCGAGTATTCAATAAGTATTTGGATAAATTTGTGATTATGTTCATAGACGACATTTTAATCTATTCCAAGATATAAGAGGAGCATGCAGAGCATTTGAGAATAGTTTCGGAGAGACCGCGGCATGGGAAATTATACGCAAAGTTTTCAAAGTGTGAATTTTGGTTAAAAGAAGTACGATTTCTTGGGCACGTGATTAGTAATAAAAGAGTGGAAGTGGATCCGTCAAAGATTAAAGCTATAATCAACTGGGAGAGACTGAAAACACCAACATAAGTAAGAAATTTTATGGGATTGGCAGGTTACTACAGGAGATTCATGCAAGATTTTGCGAAGATAGCTACGCCGTTGAAAAAGCTCACCAGAAAGAATCATAAATTTGAATGGGATGAAAAATGCAAGGAGAGTTTCCAGGAGTTAAAGAACAGATTAGTATCTTTTCCAGTTCTAGGCATACCAGATGATCAAGGAAACTTCGTGATCTGCAGTGATGCATCGTATAAAGGATTGGGGTGTGTTTTGATGTAGCATGACCAGGTAATAGATTACGCTTCAAGACAGTTGAAACCACATGAAGAGAAGTATCCAACCCATGATCTTAAATTGGCAGCTATAGTGTTTGCATTGAAGATATGGAGGCATTATCTTTATGGAGATGTTGTTTATATGTTGTGTACTTGATGATTTCATGAACAAAACACCTTGGTAGATTTTACTTAGTGAAAATGTTGCACTCGACGGATAAGGATTATAGTCCCGATGGATAACTCATTTTAGTCCCGATGGATGATGACTTATTATCCATCAAGTGAGTAGCTTATGTAATAATAAGTCTGTAGCACATTTCTGCATACACATTGTTTAGAATCTGTAGTAGTACCTAAGTAATGCTGACTTTAACTAGATATGCAGAATAGGTTAATTAATTGTACATATATGATGTCTTGTAATTCTGCATAAATGAAATGAAGTCAAGTGCCTGATTGCTACCCGATGGATAAACAACAATGAATTCGACGGATGATCAACAACCCGACGGATGATCAATAACTTGACGGATGATCATTAACCCGGCGGATAAAGAATTCAAATATCTGTTGATAGTGACAACACAGTCACATGCGTCGAGTTATGCAAATGGAATGTGGTAGCCTATTCAACTGAGTTTTCGAGAACAAAGAAGCATTGCCATTTCCATGCTATTATGAAGATATTCAAAGATGCTGGAATAGAGTAATGATGTAGCATTGTATTAGACTTGATAGTTTTTGTTTTATTATCTTGTCTTATTACTTTGTAATCTTGGTGATATATAAACCAAGAAGTAGCAAATAGAATTATAACTAAGGAACTAAGAAACTTAGATAAAGAGAGAGAAACATTTGTAAGTTGCATTCTTAGCATTTCTCTAATTCTTAGTTGTTATCATTTTGTAAGCAGCTGTGAGCTTTTTGCACACAGAGTTCTCTCGATATATATTATATATCTCTGGTGGAATCATTCAAATCCACCCGAAAGTTTTTAAAGACTCTTGTTTTTAGTTACTTGTATTTTGATTCATTTCAAGTAACTATTCTGCATTTTGCTAATCAATTCACACTTATATATATATTTGAGTTAGAACATTTTTATTCAAGAAAAAGTTTCAAGAATTCCATTCAACCCCCCTTCTGTAATTCTTGTTACATTGTTAAGGGACTAGCAATTGGTATCAGAGCAAGCTCTTGAAGAACAAAGAGTTTAAAGATCAAAATAATATAGCAAGATGAACAAGACGGATGTTGGAGTCAAGATTCCTTTTCTGGATAAAGATAATTACCATCATTGAAAGGTAAAGATGCATCTTCATTTGCTTTCTCAAGATGAGGCATATGTGGACTGCATAGAAAGAGGTCCTCATGTTCGAATGAGAGCTACAACTGGAAATGACCCATCTGTCCCCAAGCCAAGGCATGAATGGTCTGATCCTGATATTGAACAAGTCAGGAAGGATAAAAAGGCCATAAATATCATGTTTAATGGAGTTAATGGTGATATGTTTGACAACATTATCAACTGCAAAACTGCCAAGGATGTTTGGGATACAATACAGATCATCTGTGATGGCACTGAGCAAGTTAGAGAAAACAAGATGCAGCTACTGATTCAACAATATGAGCATTTTCATAATGAAGAAAGTGAGTCTCTCACTGACATTTTTAGTAGGTTTTAAAAACTGCTAAATGCTCTAAAGTTGCATGGAAGGGTCTATCAGACAAAAGACTCCAATATGAAATTCCTTAGATCTTTTCCAAAGGAATGGAAACCAATGACAGTCTCATTGAGAAACTCACAAGATTATAAGGAGTTTACTTTGGAGAGACTGTATGGAATCCTGAAAACTTATGAGCTTGAAATAGAGCAAGATGAGAGGATGAAGAGAGGAAAAAAGAAAGGAGGGTCCATTGCACTAGTTGCTGAGTTAGAGAAAGAGAAGGAGATGAAGATGGAAGTTGTTGAGTCAACTTCAAGGGTCTGTGAAAGCAAGGGCATGGGGCTTGCAGTAGAAAATGAAGATTCTTTGAGCCAAGATGACATGGAAGACATTGATGAACATTTAGCATTTCTTTCCAGAAGATTTTCCAAGCTCAAGTTCAAAAAGAACTTTGGAGCAGCCAAGCCAAATAAAAACATGGTGGATAAATCAAAATTCAAATGTTTCAAATGTGGCTTGGCAGGGCACTTTGCCAGTGAGTGTAGAAAGTCATATTCCAGCAAGAAAAAGTTTGAGCCTGTGGATTATAAGCAAAAATACTTTGAGTTGCTCAAATAAAAGGAAAAGGCTTTCATTACACAAGAAAATGACTGAGCAACAGATGGTCTGGATGAAGATGAAGATGTCAGCTATGTCAATCTAGCCCTAATGGCCAAGTCTGATGAAACAGAAACAAGTTTTTCAAGTAATCAGGTAATTACTACAAATTTTTGCATATTTATCTAAAGCTGAGTGTAATGATGCTATAAATGACATGTCTACAGAGTTATATCATTTACGTGTTACACTTAAGTCTCTTACTAAAGAAAATGCTAAAATCAAAGAAAACAATTTGTTTTTGAGTGAGAGAAATAATGTGCTAGAGTCTCAGTTCATTGATTTTGAAAAATTAAGAATTGAGTGTAAGATTGCCAAGGAGGAATTAACTAAGTCCTTAAAGAAAGAAGAAATTTTGAAGAAGCAGCTCGAGCGTGAACATGAGGTGATTAAGGCATGGAAAACATCTAGAGATGTCCATGCTCAAATCACTAAAGTTAAAGGAATTGAGTCCTTCTGTGATGCAGTCTGGAAAAAGAACAAGGAGAAACTAGAACCAAATTTGGTGGATGAAGTGCTAACAGATGTAGACTCGAAGGATGATGCGGGTCATCTGTCGAATAACAAAAAGGGTTATCCGTCGACTGATGAAAATCCTCATCCGTCGGCTGTAAGCAAGCCTATCAGTAAAGCCAAACTTGTTAAGTTCAATGAAAAGTATGGATCTGTTTCCAAGAACTTTGTTCCAGGAGAATCGAGTCAAGTTAAGAAAGGGAAAAAGGCTAATGTTGGTCACATGACTGTCAAACAGTTAAGTGACAGACTTGAAAAGATTGAGGTGAAAATAGAGGCTAAAAAGAAAAATATTAGAAATGGTAAAGTAGGGATTAACAAACACAATAACTATACACCTGATAAATATGCTCCTAGAAAAATCTGTGTCAAGTGTGGTAGTGTAAATCATTTGTATGCTAATTGCAAATCTGCCATGCCTACTCCCATGTCCGTGCCACCTCACTTTCCTAACATGAATGCCATTCCTCCCATGCCTATGAATGCTATGTCTACACAGAATATGAATGCACAGTTTGCTAATATGCCATTTGTACCTCATCCTTATTATGCTGCATTTAGTATGCCATAAATGCCATTTAGCATGCCTTACTGGAATAACATATTCACTAATAGCATGCCATTCCCCGTTGATTATAATATGCATGATAATTTTGTTGCAATGAATGGTTTCAAAGGCCCAACTCAAATGACCAAGGATGAATCTGATATCCCCAAGTCAAATGAGATAAAGCCTAAGAAACAGAAAAAGAAAGATAACAAGGCAGGATCCAAGGAAACTTAGGTACCAAAATCAACTTGATTTGATTTTGATGTGTGCAGGGAAACAGAAAGAATCTTTGGTACTTGGATAGTGGTTGTTCAAGACACATGACTGGTGATTCTACCCTGCTCACAGAATTCAAGGAGAGAGTTGGCCCATGTATTACTTTTGGAGATGACAGCAAGGGTTATACTGTGGGATATGGCTTGATTTCAAAGGACAATGTCATCATTGAGGAGGTTGCCTTAGTGGATGGTCTCAAACACAACTTGTTGAGTATCAGCCAGCTTTGTGATAAAGGCAATTAAGTAACCTTCAACTCAGAAGCCTCTGTTGTGACTAACAAAAGAAGCAACAAAGTAGTTATCACTGGTGTGAGGAAAGGAAATGTGTACCTAGCTGATTTCAACTCATCTAATGCAGAATCTGTTACTTGTCTTCTCAGTAAAGAAAGTCAGGATGAAAGTTGGCTATAGCACAAGAAGCTATCTCATTTAAACTTCAAGACCATAAATGAGCTAGTAAAGAAAGAACTAGTTAGAGGAATTCCTCTAGTGGAGTTCTCTAAGGATGGATTGTGTGATGCCTGCCAAAAAGGGAAGCAGATTAAAGCATCATTCAGGAAGAAACTTGATTCAACAATTGAAGAACCTTTGCAACTACTTCACATGGATTTGTTTGGACCAGTCAATGTGTTGTCCATCTCAAGGAAAAGATTTTTCCTAGTAATTGTAAATGATTTCTCAAAGTTCTCTTAGACATATTTCCTAAAGTCTAAAGATGAGGCTAGTGAAATCATCATCAATCACATAAGGCAAGTCAATAATCATCCTGATTTCAAGGTTAGAAGAATCAGGAGTGATAATGGAACTGAGTTCAAGAATTCTGTCATGAGAGCATTTTATGAGGAAAATGGGATTCTACATGAGTTTTCAGCAGCAAGAACTCCACAACATAATGGAGTAGTGGGATGGAAGAACAGATCACTTATTGAAGTTGCAAGGACAATGCTTGAAGAATCTAAATTGCCAACATATTTCTGGGCTGAAGCTGTAAATACTGCATGCTACACTCAGAATATTTCCCTGGTTAATCAAGTAAGATGCATGACTCCCTATCAATTGTTCAAGAACAAGAAGCCAACTCTAAATTTTCTTCATGTCTTTGTCTGCAAATGCTATATTTTGAGAAATCAAACTGATCAAAATGGGAAGTTTGATGCTAAAGCAGATGAAGGAATTTTTGTTGGATATGCTATTGGTAAAGCATATATAGTGTACAATCTAAGAACCAACATTGTTTTGGAATCAATACATGTTGTGTTTGATGATAAAAAGATTGAAGGACTTCAAGATGGAGATTACCATGAGGGCCTCAAATTCGACAATGTGGAGATGGTTAGTGATGACAGTGATGATGAAAGTGATCAAGAAACAGTATCAAAGGATAATGCAGAAAAATCTACTACCAATGAAGCATAAAACTCAACATCTGTCGAGTTGCATAATGCTTCATCTGTCGGGAGGCAATCTGCGTTATCCGTTGGGAGACAACCAGCTTCATCCGTCGGTACTCAAAATTCACCATCCGTCGGGTTATTAAAAGGAGCAGGTAGTCAGGATATATCACCTATAGAAAGTTCCCCTTTCTCAAATCAAAGATCCACAAACTCAGGAGGAGTATCTAACAATCAAAAATCAATCAAACATCAAGACAACAATGAGGTCTCTTCATCCAGAGCTAATCTACCTTAACAAAGAAAATGGACAAAAGATCACCCCTTTGAGCTCATAATTGGTGATGTTTCTTCTATAGTTCAAACCAGGAGAGAAACTCAAGAAGAATGTCTATACAGCAGCTTTCTTTCCAAGGAAGAACCAAAGAAGGTAGAAGAAGCTTTGTTGGATCCTGATTGGATTTTAGCTATGCAGGAGGAGCTAAACCAATTTGAAAGGAATAATGTATGGAAGCTGGTGCACAAGCCTAAAGGAAAGAATCCAATAGACACCGAATGGGTATTCAGAAACAAGATGGATGAAAATGGCATAGTAGTTAGGAACAAAGCTAGATTGGTTGCTAAGGGCTATTGTCAATAGGAAGGAATAGATTTTGATGAAACATTTGCTCCTGTTGCAAGACTTGAAGCCATCAGAATCTTTTTAGCCTATGCAGCCCATGCCAATTTCAAGGTCTATCAAATGGATGTCAATAGTGCCTTTCTGAATGGAGATTTGGAGGAGGAAGTCTATGTCAGTCAACCTCCTGGTTTTGAAGATCCAAATTTTCCAGAACATGTATATTATCTTTTGAAAGCACTTTATGGATTGAAGCAAGCACCTAGAGCCTGGTATGCCACTTTATCAAAGTTTCTTTTAGAAAATCATTTCACAAGAGGTACTGTAGATAAAACTTTATTGTTTAGAAATGTTAATGGCTCTAGTATACTTGTTCAAATTTATGTAGATGATATTATTTTTGGCTCTACAGATCAGAAACTTTACAAAAAGTTTGCCGAATTGATGCAAAGTAAGTATGAAATGAGTATGATGGGAGAACTAACTTATTTTCTTGGTTTGCAAGTTAAGCAAGTTAGTGATGGAATATTCATTAGTTAAACTAAATATATTTTTGATCTCTTAAAGAAGTTTGATCTAATGGATTGCACATCTGCAAAAACTCTCATGGCCACTGCAACTAAGCTTGAATTAAACACTACTGAAAAGTCTGTGGATATTTCAAGTTATAGAGGCATGGTTGGCTCACTTCTGTACTTAATAGCTAGTAGGCCAGATATAATATTTGCTACATGTTTATATGCTAGATTTCAGGCTGATCC
This sequence comes from Apium graveolens, assembly GCF_009905375.1. NCBI lineage: Eukaryota > Viridiplantae > Streptophyta > Magnoliopsida > Apiales > Apiaceae > Apium > Apium graveolens. The sequence continues at coordinate 105,359,384 of NC_133657.1, read as the reverse complement.
TAGAAAATCTCACTTAGTAGATATTAAGAGAATTTTCAGATATCTCAAGGGAACACCAAAACTTGGCATTTGGTACCCTAGAGATTCTGGTTTTGATCTAACTGGTTATTCAGATGCAGATTATGTAGGTCGTAGAATTAATAGAAAAAGTACAACAGGAACCTGTCAATTTCTAGGAAACAAGCTTGTGTCCTGGTTCAGTAAAAAGCAAAATTCAGTTTCTACTTCTACAGCTGAAGCTGAATACATTGCTGCTGGCAGTTGCTGTGCACAGATTTTATGGATAAAAAATCAATTGCTAGACTATGGCTTGCAAGTTGAAAGGATTCCTATTTTATGTGATAACACAAGTGAAATTGCCATCACAGAAAATCCAGTACAACATTCAAGGACAAAGCACATAGATATCAAGTACCACTTCATAAGGGAACATGTAATGAATGATACTGTGGAACTACATTTTGTTCCAAGTGAGAAGCAGCTTGCAGATATTTTTACCAAGCCACTGGATGAATCCACCTTTTCAAGGTTGGTAAGTGAGTTAGGTATGCTTAATTACTCTTAAATCTATATGAGATAATTTGCAAGTTGAAATGCAGCCATAAATATAATTGATTTTTCAGTTTTGGATGAAATTTTGGCTAAGTCAAAATTTACATCTCGACGGATGATCTTTATCCATCGAGTTTGATCATCCGTCGGTATACTATTTGCTAATAAAAATCAATTATTTTTCTGGAATATTTTATGACTCGACGGATAACAGTTTATCCTCATCCGTCGAATTATCTTAATCTTAGCCGTTAATTCCCTGAACATTAACCATCGAGTATACTTACAGTTTGTAAGCATAACACGACGGATAATGGGTGGAATCTTTACAGTTTATTTTTAAACAACTATTTTAGGCAATTTTCATTGGTTACTTTATTTTACTTTATTATTTTTTAGCAGTTATTTTTGAGATAGTATAAAAGCTTATTTCATTTCAATTGCTTTTCTTTTATCATTCTCAAATCAACTGCTCAAATTTCTTTCTCTTTCAAAGCACTTACTCTCTCTCTCTTCAAGCTCTCATTCTTTAACAATGGCACCTGTTGTCAAGATTATGTCTCAAACTGGGTTTATTTATGAGAAGAACAATTTCATTGCACTAGTAAACAAGGGTATTCAGCAATCTGGTGACTATCACAAGATGATGGACTTTGTGAATAATTGCAAGCTTAGCTATGCCATGCTGGAATCTCCCACAATCTTTTGTGAAGTTGTTGAAGAGATGTGGACCACTGCTACATACAACTCAACAGATAAGACCATCACTCTAACCATTAAAGGTAAAGAATTTTATATCAATAATGATGTTATAAAAGCATATTTCAAGATCCCTGATAACACTGTGACCTCACCACACACTGACACTAATATAATCAATATGCTTAATTCCATGAACTATGGTCTCTCTACTTCTAAGTTAAGTGACATTAGGAGATTGGGTCTTAGGAAAGAATGGAGTTTTATGTATGATGTAGTGACAAAGGTATTTTCAGGTAAATTCAGTAATTTTGATTCAGTCAATATCTCTATGCTTAACATGCTTTACATGCTAGTTACAGATAAGTTCTATAATTTCAGTGACCTTGTCTTGTTTGAGTTGGGTTTCAAACTAGGAGAGTTAAATAAGAGAGGTAAGAATGTGTATTATGCTAGATTCTTTATGATGTTAGCTAACCATCTCTCTGAGGGTATTGTGCTCGAGAACCCTAACAACAAATTAGATTGTTGGGTCAAGAGAGAAGGCTCATTGCAGATTTGAACAGGGCCAATCATCACAAGGAGGTGCCACTGTTCTATTTCCCTGTAATGGAAGCACCTCAGGTAAGTGAGGTAAGTTCATCTATCCCTACTACTATTCCAACCTCACTAATTTCTTTGAGTTCTAGTGTGGCTATGGCAACTGTGTCAATGACCCAACAGTTGCCCACCCAAGCTACCAAACATGCAAAAATTTCAAAACTCAAATCAAAGAAAGCCCCCTCTGGTATCTCTCAAAAGATGCCAGTTGCAAAATCCACCAAAACCAAAGAGGGGAGTCTGCAGGTGGGTAAGACAGGTGAGGGAAGGGGTGAAAATAAAAGAAACCCTAAGGATAAGGATGGAGAGTTGAGTGGCTCCCAGCCTAGCCACACTGCAGTTTCCCAACAAACTGCAGTGCTTAAAAAAGATAAAAGTTCATTTCTAGCTGCATCCTCCCAAAAGGATGTAGCTATTGAACAAAGCTCTCAACCTAGAGCACAGGTCAAGAGGGTTAGGGACACAAGCTCACCCCAAACTTATGCCAGAAAGAAGAAATCTAAAACCCTTGGGGATGCACAGGGTACACATACTGTGCAAACTGGTGCTAAAGACACAGTCACTGCACCTTTACAAATTCAGTTTGATGTGACTCCAATAAATGTGGAGTCACGACCAAAATCTCTAGTAATAGAAGCACCTCAAACACCAAACTCACCCACAACTCACTGGATGTGGATGTGGATATGATAAACACATCAATTCCTGATTCTTCTTCTTTAACTTTGTTGGGGAAGCCAAAATCTAGTGCAAGTGAGCATCATCTTTTAGATGATTTGTTGGCTCACTTGCCAATTCTTTCAGGAACTATTGAATCATCTGTGCCCAAAATATCTTCAATCGGCACAGAGTCCACAATAGTTTCCATTCCTGGTTCATTCATTTCTACTCTCTCGATGGATATTGCTCATCCGTCGAGTAGTGATTGTATCCCGACAGATAAGCTTAACAGCAGTTATCCGTCGGATAGCAAAACCACTCACCCGATGGATATCACTCATTCGTCGAGTATCTCTGCACAACTTCAAACTTCATTTATTTCAAGTGTAGAAGAATTAGTGGTTGTACTGTCACTATTAGGATTGAGAGAGAAGAGTGTTATGAGTGAGAGTCTGGGTTGCTCCCAGGAAAAAGGAGAGGAAATGAGTGAAATCATGCAATCCACTTCTTCAGGATTGGAAAAAGAAAGTGAGAGGAGTCCCACCTTAGATGGTGAAGGTGAGGGTGTGAGGGTGGGAAGCCAGGGTGAGACCCTAATGCAACAAAAGAGAGAAAATGAGAGAAATGCAGGTACTGGAGCTATAAGGATGGATGTCATTGCTAGTGAGTCAATGAATGTCCAGGATGCAGACAGGGAGGGACTATCTCAGCAACCTAAAGCTGTTATAGATTCCACCTCCCTTGATGCTGAGGCATTTACTCACCCTGTTCCAGCTTATCAACTTCTAGCTGAGACTGGTGGCTCAGCTGATTTCTTTGGTAATGAAAGTGGAGATAGTGAAGATGAAGCAATGGATATAGGAGGAGAAGTAGGTTCCACTTTAAGACAACCCTGATCCAACTAATCAATCAGACAAATACTGCTCTTCAAACCACTACAAATGCCAGCACCAAGAAGCTCTTTCAGGCACATCTAGCCTCTCTGCAACTTCAACAAATTCAAGGCTTCCAACATGCTAGGGATGTAAATACCATCAATGGTGATATTGAGGAGATGAAGAAGGCCATTTCAGACAAGATGCATTCTAAGCTTCCAGAAGCTACAATGCTTGATATCAAGATGCAATTAAGGAAAAATTCTGATCTTGCAACCAAGATAGATGCCTTGGATACAAGAATGTCAGCCATGAAAGCATCTTTAATCGCCATTCATCTTCATCAAGCCCAACAGACAGATTTACTTCAAAAACTGGTGGCTGCTCAAAAACCCTCCTCTACTCAACTTGATGATAACAAAAATGGGGAGAAAGGACCAAGTGAGGGGGAGAAGCTTCAAATTCAAATCAGTAAAGTAATTGTGCCTTCAATTACTATCTTAAAGCCACCAGTTACAGACAGTATAGATCTGATAAATGCAGCAGCAGCCAACGTTAGAGCAGCTAAAATGAAGCAGTGGAAGCCAATCAACTGGGAGAAGATTGATGAAGATATACAAAAGAAGTTTGGACTAGTCAAGGAGCCAGTAAGATCAACCATCCATCACTCTCAAGTCAAGCAAATTTTTGTGAATGAGATGAGCATGAACTATCTGGAAAGGGGACAGTCATCCTGCATCAAATCTCCAAAGGCTAAAATAATTCTGAAACCAAGGGTGAACTATCCAAAATTATATTGAAGAACCCTTTGGATACTGTGTATGAGACACCTAATCCTGATGAAAAGAAGCTTCTGTCAAGGTCAATTGCTTTTTACAAAGATCCAGCTGATTCAGCTTTGAAAAAGAGAATTGCTAAAGTTTTCAAGAATGGGAAAGAAATTTGTGTGGTGGCTGGACACCCTCAATTTGCTGAAGCAAAGAGAGAAGAAAAGGCCAGATTGAAGCAGGAAAAGAAGCAAGCTGCTCTAGAAGCTAAAAAGGCTAAACAAAAGAAAGAGCAAATTGCTATCTTGGCCGAGCTACATGCTGTAAATTCATCACAACAAATTCCTGCTCAGCCATCTGAAATCATTGAATCTCAAGATCCAAAGAAGCAAGTTGAACAACAGAAGAAGTCTCCAAGAATCAAGGAATTGGCTAAAAGAACCAAAAGGAAACTGGACATTGTTGATAAGGAATTGGAGAATCAGTTTCCCAAGGAATCCACTCCAACTACAACTCAAGCATCAAAACCCTTTGTGGTATTTGAAGATATCAAGGTGGTGGATCCTTACAGGAACATTCATGGTGAACCTATTGTGCCTAAGGATGAACCAATAGAATGGAAGAACATACCTATTCCTGACTTTAATCTACCAATCCTTAACAAGCCAAAGAGAACAAAGTCAAGAGCAGTCAAGAAAGTGAAGTTGTCACCTCTCAAATCCAAATCTCTAGTCAAAGCTCAATCTAAAGTCAATAAAGGAGATTATATGTACTTGTGTGATATCAAGGAGTTTTCTGATCTAAACCTCTATCTAGATGAAATAGATGAAGTGAGAGGAATTGATGCATACAGAAACCTACATGAAAGGTTAGTGTTCAAGTACAAGGGAGGAAAGGAGATTCAGTGGCCACTTCATAGGATCCTTCAAGAAAGCCAAGTTGTATTGATTAAGGTTTATTCATCTTTTAAGAAGAACTTTGGGTTCAATGTTACTGCAAGAAGATTGGTTCTGAAGAAGATTGAAGAACTAAGGAGTGTTAGAGCTAAAGATGCATTCCCAAAGACTCTAATCATCCCTTACACAGGGAGAAGAGTGCATCTAAGGCCCTACTGGCTGATGGAGTTCATGGATGACAAAGGAGTGAGAAGATTTTTTAGATTAGAAGACCAATTGAGCATCTATAGCAATGAGACTCTCTTGAAAATGCAAGAAAAGCTAAATCTCTCAGAATCTAATGAACTGGAATTCCACAGACAGTTCCAAAATCAGATTGAAGAAAACAACAAAAAGCTTGGAAAGAGATCCAGACCTTCAAGGAACTAGATAAATCTGCTCAGGCTAGAGGAACATCTTGAAAATGACTGTGAGAAAAACTTTGTACATTTTGTTAATTGAAGCACTTTACAGTTTTATCTATCTACTTTCAAAGTTGTATTTTTAGGGTGTTTTGTTATCATCAAGTATCTCTTAATTTATAGCTACAATTCCAGTAGACATAAATTGGGGGAGATTATTGTGTATATGTTGTGTACTTGATGATTGCATGAACAAAACACTTTGCTAGATTTTACTTCGTGAAAATGTAGCACTCGACGGATAAGGATTATAGTCCCGACGGATAACTCATTTTAGTCCCGACGGATGATGATTTATTATCCATCGAGTGAGTAGCTGATGTAACAATAAGTCTGTAGCACATTTCTGCATACACATTGTTTAGAATCTGTAGTAGTACCTAAGTCATGCTGACTTTAACTAGATATGCAGAATAGGTTGATTAATTATACATAGATGATGTCTTGTAATTCTGCATAAATGAAATGAAGTCAAGTGCCTGATTGCTACCCGACGGGTAAACAACAATGAATTCGACGGATGACCAACAACCCGACGGATGATCAATAACTCGACGGATGATCATTAACCCGACGGATAGAGAATTCAAATATCTGTTGACAGTGACAACGTAGTCACATGCGTCGAGTGTATGCAAATTGAATGTGGTAGCCTATTCAACTGGGTTTTCGAGAATAAAGAAGAATTGCCATTTCCATGCTATTATGAAGATATTCAAAGATGCTGGAATAGAGTAATGAAGTAGCATTCTATTAGAGTTGATAGTTTTTGTTTTATTATCCTATCTTATTAACTTATAATCTTGGTGATATATAAACCAAGAAGTAGCAAATAGAATTATAACTAAGGAACTAAGAAACTCAGATAGAGAGAAAGAAACATTTGTAAGCTACATTCTTAGCATTTCTCTCATTCTTCATTGTTATGATTTTGTAAGCAGCTGTGAGCTTTTTGCATACAGAGTTCTCTCGATATATATTATATATCTATGGTGGAATCATTCAAATCCACCAGAAAGTTTTTAAAGACTCTTGTTTTTAATTACTTGTGTGTTGATTCATTTCAAGTAACTATTCTGCATTCTGCTAATCAATTCACACTTATATATATATTTGAGTTAGAACATTTTTATTCAAGAAAAAGTTTCAAGAATTCCATTCAACCCCCCTTCTATAATTCTTGTTACATTGTTAAGGGGCTAACATGAGAGAATTGTGAGATCAACAAGGACCACAAGAGTTTAAAGTATATCTTCACCCAGAAGGAATTGAATATGAGGCAGTGAAGATTGCTAAAACTGATCAAGGATTATGACTGTACCATTAACTATCATCCAGGAAAAGCAAATGTGGTGGCAGATGCTCTGAGAAGAAAAGAAAGGTTAAACATGATCACTTCATCTGAGGAATTGATCAAGGAATTTGAGAAGCTTGAAATATAGGTCAGTATTTCAAGTATGTCTACAGATATGTTACATGCAAATGTCTTTTTAACCAGAATTATTGGAGAAAATAATAAGATTTCAAGAAGAAGTAATGAGCCATGAATAAGAAGAGTTGACGGGAGAAGATAAAAGGAGTCAAAAGGATGATAAAAAATCTTAAGATTATCTTCCAAAATATGGATACCCAACGTAGTCGAGCTGAAAGATGAAATTCTTCGAGACGCTCATAATTCTAGATATTCAATTCATCCAGAAGCACGAAAATGTACAGAGATTTTAGAGAAAACTTTTGGTGGCCAACTATGAAGAAAGAAGTTGCTGAATGGGGTGAGTAAGTGTTACATTTGCAAGCGAGTCAAAGTAGAACATCAAAGACCCAGTAAATTGGTATAACCATTGGACATTCCAGAATGGAAGTGAGAACATCTTGCGATAGATTTTGTAGTTGGATTACCGAGGAATAGGGAAAATCATGATGCTATTGGGTTATTATTGACAGATTGACTAAGTCAGTGCATTTCCTGCCTATCAACGAGAGATTCTCATTGGATAAATTGGTTCGGTTATACCTGAAGGAAGTTTTGGCTCGACATGGAGTTCCATTATCCATAGTTTCAGACAGAGATCCTTAATTTAATTCAAGATTTTGGAGAAGCTTTCAAGATTGTCTCGGAACGAAGTTGAATATGAGTACTGCGTATCATCCACAGACAGACGGTCAAAGTGAAAGGACAATTCAAACTATCGAAGACATGCTAAGGGTTTGTGCTTTAGAGTTTGAAGGAAGTTGGGATGAACATTTGTCATTGGTTGAATTCTCCTACAATAACAGTTATCATGCCAGTATTGGAATGCCGCCATACGAAGCCATGTACGGCAGAAGATGCAGATCTCCAATATGTTGGGACGAAGTTGGTGAAAGGAATATTTTGGGTCCATAATTAATCCATCATACAAAATAGAAAGTAGAACTCATTCGAAAAATATTGGTGGCAGCTCAAGATCGTCAACACAAATATGTTGATCCTACGAGGAGGGATATGGAATTTGAAGTTGGAGAAGCAGTGCTATTAATGATTTCACCTTGGAAAGGTTTATCCAGATTTGGGAAGAAAGGAAAGCCGAGTCCGCGTTATGTTGGCCCTTTTGAGATTTTGAGGCATGTGAGAAAGGCCGCATACGAGTTAGCATTACCACCACACATGCAGCATATCCATAATATGTTTCATATGTTAATGTTGAAGCGTTATTGCCGGATTCCAATCATGTGATAGAGTACGAGTCAATCGAGATTTAGCCAGATTTATCTTTTGTAGAGTGACCGGTACAAATTTTAGACCGGCAAGAAATAGTGCTTAGAAATAAGTCTATGTCTTTAGTACGAGGTTTGTGGAGGAATCCTAATATTGAAGAGTCGACCTGGAAATTGGAAAGCGAAATGAGATCCAAGTATCCTCACTTTTTTTCCTAAGCTGATTCTGAGGACAGAATCCTGTTAAGGGGGAAGGATGTAATATCCGGAAAAATTATGTAAATATTTTGTGTTAAATAAATAAATATAATGTGTTTTAAGATGAAATAAAAATTTTAAAATTTTAGGTGCAGTATTAGGTGCAGTATTTTAAAATTTCGTATTTTTTTAAATTAAGAACCAAATTCGATTCTTGAGTTCTGGGTGTTGTTGATTGTCATAGATGCTACAGATAGTTTCCCCATGAATTTTAGAATTGTTTTCATGTATAAATCGAATTATTTGATCATTAAAATAGTTAAGTCGAGTTCTTATTTTTCCTTGATTTTGATTTCATTTTTCTGAATTGTTTGCTGATGATTCAAGGTTATTGTTGATTGTAATAAATTGGGGGCGATTTAAGCTTGATTTTGGTATAAGAACCTTTGAGTTTGGTTCAGAAATTGGTATTAACGGAGTTTGGCCGGACTTGTCGCCGATAGTGGTCTACAAATCGTCGGAATCGATGATTGAATCGTTGATTCGGGTGGCTGATGTTTGCAATCGTGTTACTAAGTTGATAGGAGTAGAAACGTATACAAAATTTGTTGGATTTGACTGTGTTCTTGGCATCGAAGGTGCCACCGGAGCGCTCTGCCGGATTTTTTTCAGGCCGGCCGGAATCTAGGTATTTTCCATATTTCCAGCGAGTTCTTAAGAACTCCGGCCGATATTTTTCAAGTTCCGGGTTTGACACGTTCTGACCCGCATTTGATCCATTTTGCCTCAATTCTGTTTTATATGAACTGTTTTTAGCAATTTTTTTATTTTTCATTCAAATTCCATTTTCAAAATACTTTTCTTTTATTCCAAAAATTATTTCTTTAAATTTTAAAAATCATTTAGTAATTATTTTAAATTCTAAAAAATATTTACTTAATTATTTTAAATTCCAAAAATTATTTTCTTTTATTATTTTCTAAAATTCAATTTGATTTAATTATTTTTAATTTATTTTAGTTAATTATTTATGAATTTAATTAATTGATTAATTCATATAATCAATTAATTTTATTTATAAATAGTTAAATAAAATGTAAATTATTTACAATTAATTCAAATATTTCCTAAAAATTTCTTTTAAGCTTTTAAAATTTATATTTAGGTAGTTAAAAATCAATTAATAATATTATGAATTGATTTATTTCTTATTTTATTAGTAATAAATAAATCGTTCGTTTGTTTAATATGAAACGAACGTGTATAGACTCTGAAAAATATTTCGCTTCTAATAAAAATACTTTTGAGACCTAATTTATTTTGTATTGCAAGGTCATTTGAATTGCGAGCCATTCCGAACCGGTATCTGATCGATAAATACAGTTATTGACTTAATTTCAATTCTGAAAGTATTGAGACCTATCTTTTGACGATTATGTGAAATATGAACAACATGATTAAATGTTACGTGAAATGCATGATATCTGTTTACAGTTTTAAAATGCCATGATTACTTATAAACGATCGGGTAGACGTCAAGACGTGTAGTTACGCCGATTGTGTTTGGTTCTGTCAATTAAGATAGTCATTTTGTTTATAGAATCGAGTAGCAAGGAGCGCAGTGAAGTGTTAGACGGAGTTGATAGCCAACAGATATAAGCCAAGGTTATAGTGAGAAGTTATCGAGCATACCAGGCAAGTATCCCTACCTTCACTTATCGTTCAAGTGATATTATTATGAATCCTATTGCGCAAGTATTCTTGAACTTTCTTGAAGTATAATTGCTAGTATCCTTACCTTCATTTAACAATCAAGTGATATTCATTTTGAACTCTATTATGCAAGTATATCTTCTATATTCTAAGTTCAGAATAGTTAAACATTTTTACATTTGGCCACAAATTACTCTATACAGTGGAACGTTGAGTTGAGATTAGCGAATAACTAATTGTTCTAATTATTTCCCCATCGGTTGTTGAGATGACTCCGGACCATGTGTAATCGTGAGTTACATTGTTAAAGATGTCGTTTAATTCGACTCCTTTGGTTACAAATGTTTTTATGGATTTGATGGTTGCGTAAGAGGCCGTGGCGGTGGTGCAGCGTGAGCTATGTGCTATACAGGATATTAGACCTTGCTAGGCCAATATGTTCCTTGGGCACCCATTTGTTTAGTTGGATATGCTTCGGCATACCGGTGTTGCTCCGCGGCTGATCATCGGCGGCAACACACCGCCGTTCGAGGATTCCAATCCAAAAAATATATATATATATATAATTATATTTTATCATTAAAGCTCATATTATCTTTTGATATTGCTCAAGTATTGTTGTTTGGTTTTATTTTTCAGACATATTGTCGTGTTTTAATCATAAGCTATATATTGCTTTCTAAGCATTTCTTTCGCTCATACTTGTTTATTATTCTAATTCTTTCAGCTAGGCCAGAGTAGGCCGGAGTTCCAGATTTATCAAGAAGTTGTGTGCTTGTAAATAGTTTGGTGTGTTTTCCAGGTAGACTGTTTTGGGACGCTTGAATAGTCTAGAGGTTTGTAATAAAATTTGAATAGTTTATAAAACTAAATAGAAATAACATTTGGTTTGTATTAGTGTCATTTTCATACTATAACATGTGATCAATCCAATTGCATGCAAGGGGTCATATTTATTATTTTATTCCGCTGTGTCTATTATATTGTGGTTTATCGGTCAGTGACTCCCAAATCTAGACCCCGAATTTGGAGGGCGTCACAGAAAACAAATCCGAAACAAGCATCCAAAGTATCGCCTAATTAGAAGAATACAAAAGAACGATGTAGAATTAAATCTTCTTCTTCTTAGCCGTCTTGTGTGCTTTTGATTTCTAGAGTTTTCTCCTTGTTCCTTTGTGGTTTATTTTTTCTACTTTTCTTTATTTATATGCTCCAAGTTGACTTGGCTGCTCAGAATATCCAAACAAAACTAAAATCAGGATTTTGCCTGCTCGACCTAGCGCGGGCGCGCCAGTATGGACTGCGGGTGCACTCTACTTCTGGACAATAGGGCGCGGGCGCTCCTAAGTCAAGCGCGGGCGCGCTTGGCTTCTGGAAAATTTCTTCAGATTTCTTATTTCTCGTTCTTATCTTCTCGCAAGTGTTCGCACTTCAATTCCTGATCTCTTATCAACAATAAAGCATATAGAAGTCCAATCCTGCCTCCAACTAAAGCCCTGCATATACTTAACACAAAATGCATTAAAAACACCACATACTTGAGGTCAAATTATCAACTTAAGCCGATATGAAGTATTCTAAATGGATATAAAATCCATTTATCATTAATTATTCACCTGCATCAATATCTATGTCTACAGCTACAAAATTGGATGAAGATTTGAAAGGAAAACGTGTAGATATTTCAGGTTATAGAGGAGTGCTTGGATCTTTGTTGTATTTGACTGCTAGTAGACCAGCCATTATGTTTGCAACATGTTTGTCTGCAAAATTTCAAGCCAATCTAAAGGAGTCAAATTTGATGACTGTGAAGAGAATTTTCAGATACTTGAAGGGAACACCAAACTTGGGATTGTGGTATCCTGAGAGAACTAAATTTGAAGCTGTTGGATACAAAGATGCGGATTTTCCTGGATGCAGGGTTGATAGAAAGAGCAATAGTGGAAGTTGTCAATTTCTTGAACAAAGACTTGTATCCTGGTATAGTAAGAAACATCAATCAGTGTCAACTTCCACAGCTGAGGCTGAATACATAGTTGCTGGAAGTTGTTGTGCTCAAGTGCTTTTGATTAGAAATCAGCTAATGGACTATGGCCTAATGTTACACAAAATTGCTATTATGTGTGACAATACTAGTGCTATATATATTGTTGCTAATCTAGTCAATCATTTTAGAACAAAGCACATTGATGTAAGATATAGTTTTATTAGAGAATATGCTACAAATTGTACTATTGAGCTTATTTTTGTTCCAACAGAAAAACAATTAGCTGACATTTTCACTAAATCTTTGGATGAAGCAACTTTCACTAAACTTCTTGGTAAAATTGGAATGTTAAAATCTTCATCCTAAAGGCAAGAACTCAGCTAATATGTTGCAGTAGATTAATTTCTAGTAAATCAAAATTAATTTGATTTAATTGGAAATTAACTGGAATATGAGTTATAAATATTTCAGAATTCTCTGTATATTAATTTTTCAAAATTCAAAATTTAGCTTGGAATTTTTCAAATTCTAAGAAAACCGTCTCTTTGTTAATTTATATTTTCAATATATGAAATTAACATGGACAGAATCATAAAGAATAAAAGTATATAGAGAACCGAGTTCTCGATTAGTTTAACTGACTTCTCGACAAGTCATTTTGAGACTTCTCAATAAGTCATTTTCTTGACTTCTCGACAAGCCTCATTAAGACTTCTCGATAAGTCATTGTAAAGATCTCGATATATGTTAATTCATAGAGTTCTCTACAAATATACATTTTAGACTTCTCGAGAACTTAGAACTGAAATAATTTAAATTAATAAATTATTTTAGTAAAATACTTTTGATATAAATTCATTCAATTTTATTTTGATTTATTCAAATAAAAATTGGAAAAATTTAGTCCATTCAGGATAAACTGGGTATTTATTTGACATCTCGATAAGTCACTATCTAGTTCTCGATAAGAGTCAGGAAAGTGACATATTAATATGTATTTATCCTCACACGTGACTTCTCGATAAGTAAATTCTAAAGGTTTATTTCTGCTACATCTGCATCCTCCCAAAAGGATGTAGTTGTAAAAGAGGGATTACAATAGATTCTATAAGCATCCTCTCAACAGAGTGTCTCTATTGAACAAAGCACTCTCCCAAGTGCATCTTGTAAAGAGTCTTCACCACAACTTGAGCACACTCAAGTACATGAAAAAAGAAATAAGGATAACACACACAATAGGAGCACATCATTTGAAGCTCCCTCATCTATTCAGGGGGGGCTTCCAAAACTCAATTCTCAAATCACTACTCTTATCTCTCAAATTTCTTCTTCATATAATGAAACACTTGAATCCACTTCTCAAGTGTTGTCAAAATCAAGTGACACAGTAAAAGAGACTGTGCTCAACACTCAGGAACCATATTCTGCTGGGGATAAGCTACATTCTGGGGTAGACCTTGATGACACCAACTGTGACTCCCTCAATCTCGAGTTTAGGAAATGAGGATCCACACACCATTAAACTAATATCACAATAGATATAATAAACCCTGATTAAATAACAACAGGATCTAAACGAGATTAAGTATGAGAGAAGATTATAACTACAAACTAGAATAAATATCTTACAACCCAAAATATTATTAAATTCAAATTTATTCGACTCCGACATGGAACCGACATATAACCCACTGTATATAATCCAACTTATACATTCCTTCCAACTAATACGCTTGCTCACACACACTACTACCTGTTCTGGCATCTGGAAACCTACGACACAGTAGGGACCGCCAGGAACGCTCTTGCGAGCGGTGCACCTAAGTCTTGCCATCTTCTTTCTTAACTGCCATGGTTAGATCAAAACAAATATATGAGCAAAGAAGCTCAGCAAGTAACTATATAAACAGTTCTAAAATGCAGCAAATATATCAATATCAACCTCAGAGGCATTCTACTTTAAAATTCTAGGTGAAAGATCTCTATCTTTGACTATGTAAAGGTTATAAAGAAAGGTTTGGGCTTTCAAGAATCAAGGCTCAGAATAGGGTAAAAGCTGACATTCATCACAAATCAATCGCAGGATTTCAATAAGATGCTCAATTGAAAGGAAGCATGTAGTTAAGCTTCTAGAATAAATACCACTATCAGTGCGAAATAACAGTGTTTCAAAATTCCACAACTTAAACAAGATACGATTCAGTCCATTTCATTTCATTTTTAAGGAAGCAGCTGCATAAAGAATGTAATCAATTTTTCTTTTATTAAACAACAGGGAACCCTTGATTGGAATACTCATCTTATTATAATACGGTTGATCAGCCCATACCGACCTCCATCTGGTCGTTATGGTTCCTATGGCATTATTTCAGCCTTATGTCGGACTAGCCCCGCTAGCCTCTTACATGACTGGACTAGTCCCACTAGTCTCTTACGTCTCTATCCAATCCATCAGGAATTCATTTGGAAAACCTTTGTGTTAGAAGAAGGAAAAGAGTTGACTAAATTCATTTTAACATTACCAAGAATGTGAAATCAAAGAATCCAGATTAATCAAGACATAAAGTAAGAGAACTCATAAAGGTTCTTTTAGGTTTTACGAGATCATATGATAACAAAGGGAATAATCAGGGTGCAAATCAATAGGGTTACTATAAAGGGTCAAACAAGGTTTGATATCAAGTTGTCACAAGAAAAATATCAATGTTTCTTAGAATCAATAACAGGTATATCACAATTGTAATAAAAAGTTACTACTTTATCATGGCATCAATAATTTCCTCTCTATAATCAATTCACAAGAGAAGGCATAGTTACTTGCCTTAAATCGCTTTCCTACTTAACGGATATTGAGCTTCTGCCACCTAAAATATCTTTTCCTTTCCTAGCCTGAATGCCTCCGCTATCAGAATCTATAATCCAAAATAGAATTCCTAATTAGCAACTTACTCAACACTCGACATTTCTTGGAACGCCTAACGATTACCCCAATTCGATAACACTTAACTCGTATTGCCGAGTATAATCACAAAATACTCACAGAGCACTTAGTAGCATATACCTTATACTTAACGAGCTATACCTTAACAAGCAATCACGATTCGTATAACTCGACAACAAAACAACTCATTTCTTTCTTTTTAACCCAAAATACGAACCAAAATAATGGAATCAAACCAAGAGTTCAACATGCAACCACTTAATGTTATCATGCATTATCTAGATTTATATCCAAACCTTTTTAAAAGAAAACCAAACCAAAAATCAAATCTTTGAACCAAAATCCTTTATAAAACTCGAATCAAAATCAAAGCCAATTTTTATTAGTAAAAATTCGAACTCAAAACCACATAATCATATCAAAATTTCCTTTAACCACTTAAACATCAATTACCCTTGACAAGAAACCACTCCTCCACTTTTTATAATAAAAATTTTGAACCCCATCATCAAAACAAGATCAAACAAAATCACATGCAATCATTTAAAACTAACATTCATACTACTAAATATCAACTAACTTCAAAAATCATTTCCCCGCACAATTTTTATCAAAAATTCGAACCTAATCATGTGTTCAAAATCGAATGAAACCTTGAAAATCAACATGCAATGATTTTTAGTAACATGCATAGTGGTTTTGATGACATGCATTGTTAGGGCTAGAACACACGCTAATATTCACGCAAATATACATGATCGCAAGTAATATAGAATCAATTCTAGTTCATTCCCACAGGGACTGGTTTATAATTTCAATCAATGTATTTATGCAACAATGGTATGGTTATTATCCAATGCTAAGACGAATAAAAAATTGAGGTTGTTTTAACTATACTTAAATAAGAGATTATACTAAAGAACATAAGCTAAGAGAATAAACAGGATTGAATACTATATGACACAAATATGGGATTCTAACTTCATTAAATATTTCATTCAATAGCCTTTTCATTCTTAACCTTAGCATCTAATGGTGATGACACTAATCAAATAACACAAAACTGATAAACGCCAACTTTCGTTGTACGAATACCATACTACCAGACATCCACAAAAGATATAGAAGCTGAATAGACATCAATAATATTGAGACCCTATATGTCTATAAAATTTGACAACATATTGGTTTAATGCACAAGTTATCTATCGTGATTATATAGGGCAAGTAAGATGGTTAAAATTACCTACAAAACATGCATATCTAATATATAAACCTATGCTAGGATGGCAAGTTCTAAACCCCTATATTCAATTTCACTTCAATAGAGATTAACGCGTTATCTTATAAGTTCATGACGCTCAAAAGATGAATAAGCACAACCAATACTAGGTTATCATACAATCACCACACACTAAGGCATCAAAATGAATTAACTAAAGAAATCCATAAATAAATCCGCTAGAACCCCACGATAACGATTAGCCCATAATTGGACTCATCATCAATGTGGGTTCCGATGAAAGCATGATATAATAAACATAGTCTTTATACTGAATAAATAATAAACCAAGTACGAAATAAGAGTATAGGTTCACAAGCAAGAAAACTAGCATCCAAAGTTACAACTTAAAATAAAGAATCACAAGTATAAACTAGATCCTCTTCACCTTGGTTGAATTATGCTCAACGGTCTTCTTACGCCTTCTCCTTAAGCTCTGGTGCGTCTTGTTATGAAAAATGACCTTAAGTTATGTTTATATAGCATCCCATGCATATTAGAAGTCTTCTGGATCAAAATCATAGTTGAAACAGGATTCTTATGAATTCTTCTTTTCTTTTTGGTTTGAGTTGGTCTTTTCATGAGCTTTTATTCTAAATACCATCATAACACCATATTAGTATCAAAACAATGCCAATTCACCTGAATTCCTAATATAAGCCTGAAATGCAAAAACACTTCAAAACACGTTAAATATACCAACAACTGGAGTACAAAACACCAATTTAAAGCTTTACGAAGCGTTATAAAGTGACATAAATGCTACTCAACATACCCCAAACTTGAATCGATGCTTGTCTCCAAGCATAAACAGACTCAAAGAACAAGAAATAAAAATGCATGAATACAACTATATGAATGTAACGATCCCCATATAATAACTAAACCGATCAACAAGCAACATCTCAACAAATGCAGCTATTCGCATAAAGATCAATCAATCCCCACAAATCAACTTACAAGCCAGAAACGTGCGTGTGTGCAAATGCTCACAGATAAACTATCGCAACTAGACCAAAAATCATGACTCACTACTCATCAAGGCAATCGCAAGGTTATAAATAGAACAAAAGCTAAACTCAAAATAACTTATAACACTTCAATTCTTACATCGGAGTTTCACATGGATCCATGCTTTTATTCACAACACAAAAACAACACAAATATGCTTATTTGATCATGCAATGAGTAAGGTCCACAAAAGACTTATACAATAATACCATGTAGCGAGCATTAGGTTAGTGGATCCCGGACTATAAAAAGCCTTAGGTCACTAGGCACAAAGTCCCCTAAGAACTTAATAACTCGAGTATTAAAGAACCCACTCGTGATTAATAATACATTAACACACACACACACACATATATATATATATATTCTCTTTTTTTCTTTTTTTTCTTTTCTTTTTTTCTTTTCACCAATTTCTGAATGAGCGCGTTTCGCTCCATCTCGTTCAACCCTATACTACTCATATAAAATGAGCCAGCTACTAGCCATTTGACCCCTAGCCACAACAACTAGCAACGAAATCCAATTTTTACTCCAATTTTTAAATATCCATGTTATTTATCATAAACAGAATATCCTAAATTCTAAATATAAATAAGCGATTAAACCTCGACAAATAAACAAACCATGACCATGATCTAGCACTCAAGCGACCTATAAGACTTAGTGAAATATAATTGTCTCAATCATGCAAATCTACTCGATACGACGTAACATCATGAAGCACGACATCAATACACTAGCATTAATATCACAAATCAATCAGAAAAATCATCTAAGAGATCATGTTATTATGAAAATGCATGAAACTATATGTAACAAACTATCATACCAAAATAAAAAAAAACTACAAAAAATAAAAAAAAAACTACTACATGGAAAATATGCAACTATATGAACTAAACTATCATGAATATGCAAACTGTATGAGATTCACACAAAACACATAATCCTTAATTACTATCCCCAAACTTAAAATATTCACTATCCTCAGTGAAGGTAATAGAAAGGAATCAAACATACCTAATCAGAATCAGGGTCATCACCCTCAAGGGGTGGAGTGTCTGGAGGCGGATATACAGAATCCCCACTGAATACTGACCACTGGATGTCCACTCATATGGCTTTAAATGCAGTCCCCAATGCATGGGTAAGGTCCTATGCAAACTTGCTATGGATGTCATGCATCGCATAAATCCTCCTAGCTAAATGCCTATACTGCATCGTACTCAAACCAGCACTGCCCTGTGCTTCCTCCTGTTGTTGCTGCTGCGATCCCGAAGGACCAGCCTCCTCTCCCAACTGAGCTCTCCAAGCTGCTCGACGGGCGTGCGAAGACCCACCAGCATACGTCTGATCTGCTGGCCTTCCACCTTGCAGATGGTCATAAGAATATCCATGGCCCTTAGGATCGGGCTTCCCACCATACCAGTCCGTCATATTCAACAGCGTCGAACTATCAATCGGAGCACTAGGGAGCTGTAGCTGCTCATGTGCGGGCCAATGAATGCCAACCGCCACACACAACTTCGTCATTATGGACGCATAGGGTATCGAACCCGTAGTACTCCCTCGCAAGATCATCATAATACCCTAATGAATCACCATCCCAAGATCCACATAGTCTCCCTGAAGAATTCTCCATAACAAACGTGCACGTTCGACAGTAAGATCATGCATGTGAGAAGATGGCATGATGTTAACACAAATAAAAGAATTCCATGCACGCGCAAACCTGTTTATGCACGATGCAGGGAAAGTGGCATACTCGTTCGTGCCCTTCTTGAACTTCCAATGAGTCTCAGGTACACACAGGGTATAAATAATCAAATCAAAGTTAAACTCCTCTGAAGTTTTCTCGTTCCAGTTCTCCTGATCTGGCCTCCTCTCGGGCTGCTCAATCACCTTACGAATAGCCTCAATACTGTACTTCACCGTCATCTCCCTAACCAGCATGAAACCGTTCTTCTCTGCCATAGTATTCACGTAAAACTCATGCACCACACTCACAAGGACAATAATGAGTATCTCGCAAAAAGCAACCCCGCCTATCTCCAATAACTTACCATCTTTCCTCGATGGCAGAAAACTACGCTCCTTGGATATAGGCTTCGAAAGCAGCCTCACATACTCTGCCTCAACCTCGGGAGTTGAAAGTCTAGGCCTCACACCACCTGCACTCGAAGAATCAGTGGTGTTGCTGCTTACTTGGGTTCGTTGTCTTTTTGGTGCCATTGAGATTGAATAAGCTTGAGAGAATAGAAGTTTGTAAGAGAGATTTGTGTGTTTGAGAGTTTGAGAAGTGATGGAGAAGTGATGGTGAACTTTGTGTATAAGTATATGTATATATAGGAGTTTAGGAATAGAATTGGTTATGGAAAAGGAGTGGAAATTAATTATGGGAATAATGGGTTTGATTTGGAGAGGGAAATCTGGGATGTGGAAGAGTAAAAATCGGGTTTGAATTGATTTTGGAATAAAATCCCCGATTTTCTCTTTAGGAAAGGGAGGTGGAGGATAAATATGTTTCTCCCCCTTATTACCCTCAGGAGGAGTGTGTTCAACATTAGTCTTCCTTGGTTCCGTTTCTGCTTCCTTCTGCACTTCTTCTTCAGCTATAGCTTCTTCATCCGAGACTTGAGAGTATTCGGGATTTGCAGCCTTCCCAGACTTTAATGTAATTACCTTTACCCTCTCCTTAGCTTCCCTCTTTCCTAGAACTTCAGTTTCACTACGGAGTGTACCGGGTTGACGATTTTGCAAGGTATTGGCAATTTGTCCAATTTGATTTTCCAAGGTCTTGATAGAAACCGCTTGGCTTTTGCACATGAGCCTCAACTCCTCCAATTCAGATTTTTCATTAGACTGTTGCAGCTGGAGTTGTTGCCTTGGTTCATATTGCGGTTGCTGAAAACCAGGAGGGTCATACTGCTTTGTTGGATACTGCTGATAAGGCTGTTGAACTGGATTCTGAGAATTGCTCCAACTGAAGTTAGGATGATTGCGGTTGTTAGGATGATAGGTGGCTGGCACAAGTTGCTGCGACCTCTGAAAGTTGCTCACGAACTGAGTTGATTCACTAGAAATAGCACACTGCTCCGTTTCATGGGCACCAACACAAAGCTCACAGACACTAGTAATCTGATTAACTCCATAATTAGCCAAAGAATCTACCTTCATCATCAAAGCCTTAAGCTGACCAGCTATATCAGCAGTTGTATCTAACTCCAGAATTCCTTCTACCTTTTCTTGAGTTAGTCTCTGAGTAGGATTCTGGTATACATTAGAAGCCATCAGTTCAATCAATTCATAAGCTTCATCATAGCTTTTAGCCCAGAAGGCTCCTCCTGATGCTGCATCAAGCACAGGTCTAGAAGTAGCACCCAATCCATTATAGAAGCAGTTAATGATCATCCAGTCAGGCATCCCATAGTGAGGACACTTTCTAAGCATCTCTTTGTAACGATCCCAAGCCTCACATAAAGATTCTCCATATTGCTGAGCAAATTGAGTAAGTGCGTTTCCGATTGCAGCAGTCTTCGCCATAGGAAAGAATTTAGTTAAGAATTTTTTGAGCAAGATCCTCCCATTTGGTGATACACCCTAGTGGTAGACAATGTAACCAGCACTTCATTTTATCCCGCAGAGAGAACGGGAAAAGCCTCAACTTAATAGCATCTTCAGAAACTCCATTGAACTTGAAAGTGTCGCAGATCTTGATGAAATCTCTGATGTGCATGTTGGGGTCATCTGTTGGAGAACCCCCAAACTGAACTGAGTTCTGTATCATCCGAATCGTGCTCGACTTGATCTCAAAGGTATTATCCGAGATGGTTGCTCGAACAATGCTAGACTGAATATCATTAATATTCGGTTGAGAGTAATCCATCAAATACATACTACCAGACATCCACAAAAGAGATAGAACCTGAATAGACACCAATTATATTGAGACCCTATATGTCTAGAATTTGACAACATAACGGTTTAATGCACAAGTTATCTATCGTGATTACATAGGGCAAGTAAGATGGTTAAAATTACCTATGAAATAGGCATATCAAATACATGAAACTATGCTAGCAAGGCAAGTTCTAAACCCCTATATTCACTTTCACTTCAATAGATATTAACACGCTATCTTATAAGTTCACGACGCTCATAAGACGAATAAGCACAACCAATACTAGGTTATCATAGAATCACCACACACTAAGGCATCCAAAGGAATTAACTAAAGAAATCCATAAATAAATCCGCTAAAACCCCACAATAACGATTAGCCTATAATCAGACTCATCATCAACGTGGGTTCCAATGAAAGCATGATATAATAAATGTAGTCTTTATACTGAATAAATGATAAACCAAGTTTGAAAAAAGAGTATAGGTTCACAAGCAAGAAAACTAGCATCCAAAGTTACAACTTAAAACAAAGAATCACAAGTATAAATTAGATCCTCTTCGCCTTGGTTGAATTGTGTTCTACGGTCTTCTTACGCCTTCTACTTAAGCTCTAGTACGTCTTGTTATGAAAAACAACCTTAAATTATATTTATATAACAGCCCATACAGATTAGAACTCTTATGGATCAAAATCAGAGTAGAAACAAGATTCTTTGAATTCGACCTGGCGCATGCGCGCCGCATCTCTGCACTCCTGGCGCGGCCGCGCGCTACTACCGTTCGAGCGTGTTGAATCTCTGGAAAAAAATTCTAAATTCTTCTTTTCTTGCTGGTTTGAGTTGGTCTTTTCACGAGCTTTTATTCTCGACACCATCCTAACACTATATTAGCATCAAAACTATGCCAATTCACCTGAATTCCTAAGATAAGCCTGAAATGTAAAAACACTACAAAACATGTTAAAAACATCAACAACTCGAGTACCAAACACCAATTCAAAGCTTTACGGAGCGTTATAAAGTGACATAAATGCCACTCAACATGCATCCACTTTTATCCAACTAAACACATAATCATCTACCAATAATCCTTATACCCAAACTTCTAAGCATAAAAACTTGATTAATAACCAAAAACTCAAGTAAACATTAAACAACCAACATGCATTCTACATCACATAATGTTTATTCTAAATCATTTTGAAAATTACATTTTACAACCCACCGGCTCTCATTTGATCACGACCGGTGGTGGTCGAACTCGAAGGTGCCCATGCACGAGTCTCCCTTCGAATTTTAGACCTTAAATCTATAATAAAACTAGTGAACTATGCACTCCTTTGAATTCACCTCAAGAAATCATATTTTCTTAAATAAATTCTAAAAGAGGGTTTCGTTGAACTCAATTAAACACTTACATGTAAAGGTGTATAGTGAAGAGGATTGAAAAAGATGATGATTGATGGTAAGATCTTTGAAATTGAATTAGTTTTTGAGGTTGCATGCAAGAGAGAGAGAGAGATAGAGAGAGATAGAGAGAGAGAGAGAGAGAGAGAGAGAGGGAGAACTCGGGTGAGAGAGAGAGAGAGTGAGTGAGCCGAGAGAGAGAGAGGTGGAAGAAGGAGGGATAAAAAATGGGGGGTGTTTTATAATGAAATGGAAGGGGCAAAAGAGTCTTTTTTCACATAAATCAAGAAACTTCTTTTTTTTTCTCATTTTATTCTAAAAATCAAGAAATCTCTCTTTTATAAAATATAAAACCTCCTTTTAAAATCATTTAAAATAGCACCGAGCGCAAATTTTAACACGTATGCATCAAATATTATACAGACACACAAGATCATCAAATATATAAACATTTGCACTCTCAAACACTTTAATCCCTTTTAATACGGGTCATATTCAACTTGACATCCTGACAACACAGCTTAATCCCTTAGCTGCCTTATCAA
The DNA here is from genome assembly GCF_009905375.1 of Apium graveolens. Taxonomy (NCBI): domain Eukaryota; kingdom Viridiplantae; phylum Streptophyta; class Magnoliopsida; order Apiales; family Apiaceae; genus Apium; species Apium graveolens. The sequence continues at coordinate 105,336,191 of NC_133657.1, read as the reverse complement.
ACTTGAACGAGTTTCCTTATGTTCCGAGTCACTATTATACAATAACGATAATTAGCCACAAAGTCAATTAACCTTTTATTTAATCACATAATTTCACAATTACAACACAAAATTATACTTTATTCACTTAATCACATCGCGAAATTCCCAGTCGCTATAATCTACCCCGCTTAAAAGAATTCTGTCATTAGAATTCAGTCTAAACAGATAGATGGGGATACTTATCTCGCATTTCACTTTATAATTCCCACGTCGATTCCTCTATCTTAGGATTTCTCCACAAAACTCTAACTAAAGGCACCACTTTATTTCTAAGTGCTTTCTCTTTTTGATCTAAGATTGGCACTGGTTGTTCCACATATGAAAGATCTTGTTGGATTCCCACTGGTTCTAACTCGATCACGTGACTTAAATCAGCATTATACTTTTTCAATAGAGACACGTGGAATACATTATGAAGGTGTTGCATCTATGGAGGTAACGCTAGCTTATATGCTACCTTTCAGACTTGCCTTAGCACCTCGAAGGGTCAGATATATATAAGATTCAACTTCCCTTTCTTCCCGAATCTGGATAGACCTTTCCATGGAGAGATCTTTAACAACACTTTTTCTCCGGGTTTGAATAGCACATCCTTTTGACTCTTGTTTGCATACGTTCTTTATCGATCTTGAGCAGCTATCAGCCCTTCACGAATCACTTCCACTTTCTCTTTCGTTTGTTGTACTAGTTCTGGGCCTAACAGCTTGCGCTCGCCAACTTCATCCCAATAGGTGGGGGATCTGCATTTTCTTCCATACAACGCTTCATAGGGCGGCATGCCGATACTCGCGTGATAACTATTTTTGTTAGAAAATTTAATCAACGGCAAATGGTCATCCCAATTTCCATTGAAATCCATTACACAAGTTCTCAACATATCCTCAATCGTTTGAATAGTCCTTTCGCTTTGTCCATCTATCTGCGGATGATACGTGGTGCTCATTTTCAACTTCATTTCCAAATGATCATGACATTGTCGTCAAAATCTCGAGTTAAATCTCGGATCTCTATCATAAACGATAGACACTGGTACTCCATGACGCATCACGATTTCATCCAAGTACAGTTTGACCAACTTTTCCAATGAGAATCTTTCGTTGATTGGCAAGAAATATGCTGATTTTGTCAGTCGATCAACTATTACCCAAATCGCATAATGATTAGACTTGGTCTTTGGTAATTCTACCATGAAATCCATCGCGATATGTTCCCATTTCCATTCGGGTATGTCCAGTGGTTGAAGGAATCCACTCAATCGCTGGTGTTGTACTTTCACTCTTTGACTCGTATAACATATACTTATCCATTCCGTGATTTTCTTCTTCATGTTTGGCCATCAATAACTTTCTTTCGAATCCTTGTACATTTTCGTACTTCCAGGGTGAATCGAAAACCTCAAGTTATGCGCTTCGTGCAAAATCTCGTGCTTTAATTCCACAATGTTAGGAATCCAAATATGCAAGCCAACGTGATAAATTCCTTTTTCATCCTTTTGAGCTCTCACTTCTTCTTCTGTCAATTTATCTTTCTCATGGTTCATCACTTATTCTTAACAACATCGAATCTTTTCCAAGATTTCTGGATGAAATGTCATCGCATACATTGCTTCATTTACAAATTCTGAAACTCGTACCTCTATTTCCAACTTTTCAAATTCTTTGATCAACTCTTCGGACGAATTCAACACATTCAACCTTTCCTTGCGGCTCAATGCATCCACTACAATGTTTGCCTTTCTGGGATGATAATTTATCTTATAGTCGTAATCCTTGATCAATTCCAACCATATTCGTTTCTTAATGTTCAGTTCATTCCATGTAAAGATATAGTTTAAGCTCTTGTGATCCGTATAAATCTCATACTTTTCTCTGTACAAATAGTGTCTCCAAATCTTAAGAGCAAACATAATTGCTTCCAATTCCAGATCATGCGTGAGATACTTCTATTCGTGCGGCTTTAATTACCTTGACGTATATGCTATTACTTTTCCGTGTTGCATCAGCACATAACCTAGTCCTTTATATGAAGCATCGCTGTAGATTACAAATTAACCATTTTCATTGGGTAGAACCACACCGGTGCAGTTACTAAACTTTTTATTAGCTCTTGAAAACTTTCCTCGCACTTATCTGTCCAAACAAACTTCTCGTTCTTCCTTGTCAACTTAGTCAATGGAACAACGATCTTAAAAAATTCTTGCACAAATCTTCTATAATATTCCGCTAATCCGAGAAAATTCTTACTTCCATTGGAGTCTTTGGCCTAACCCAATTCATCACAGCTTCTATATTTACGGGATCGACTTTGATACCTTCACTATTAACTACATGTCCGAGAAACTGAACTTCCTTTAGCCAAAATTCACATTTCAAAAACTTCGCGTAAGACTTTTCTTTCCTTAAAATCTCTAAAAAAATCCTCAAATGTTCCATATGTCTGCCTCCGTCTTGGAGTTTATCAAGATATCATCAATAAACACTACTACAAACTTATCTAGATATTGCCTAAACACTCTATTCATGAGATCCATAAACGCAGCTAGTGCATTTGTCAAACCGAATGCCATTACCAAGAACTCGTAGTGTCCGTATCTCGTTCGAAATGCTGTCTTGGGTATATCTTCCGCCTTGATCTTTAGTTGATGGTATCCAGATCTTAAATCAATCTTCGAGAAATAGGTAGCTCCTTTCAGCTGATCAAATAAATCATTGATTCGCGATAGAGGATACTTATTCTAAATAGTCAATTTATTCAATTCGCGGTAATCGATATACAACCTCATACTTCCGTCTTTCTTCTTTACGAATAGCACTGATGCACCCTACGAGGATACACTCGGGTGAATTACTCCTTTGTTCAATAATTCTTGCAATTGCGTCGCTAATTCCTTGATCTCGACAGGCGTCATTCGATAGGGAGCTTTCAAAATTGGTTCCGTACCAGGAACCAAATCAATTATGAATTTGATTTCTCGATCCGGAGGTAGTTCAGGTAATTCATCTGGAAAGACGTCGGGAAAATCTTTAACTACTAGAATATCCTCAATTCTTAAGGTTTCCACCTCTACATCTTTTACATGAGAAAAATATGCTTCGCATCCCTGTCGTAACAATCTCTTCATTTGAATAGCCGTTAGAAACTTCCTTTCTTGCTTCTTCCCTCTAAATATCACTTCAACTCCATCATTGGTTCTTAATTTCACTTTCTTGCTTTTACATTCGATTTGCGCATCATGGTTCGACAACCAATCCATCCCTAATATAACATCGAATTCTCCTAACTTAAAAGGTATTAGGTCAGCAAAAAAGTGCTGACCTTCTATAACCATATCGCAATTGGGACAAATTCTATTGGTAGTAATTCTTTTTTATTTGCTACTTCTATAATCAAATTGGGTTCAAGAGGATACGTAATGCACTTTAATCTATCAATAATACTTTTAGAATTCAAAGATCTAGTAGCTCTAGAATCCATTAACACTTTGACTTCTACTAAATTTATAGCAAGTGCACCTGCTACCACATCCGTATTCTACACTGCATCTTTCATGGTTATGTTGAATGTTCTAGCCCTTGGCTGGGCTGTTGGGGTGGTGGTCCAGCAATCCTAAGCACATTCTCCTTCTAAACAGGCTCCTTACAGTTCCTTGCCATATGACCTACCTTTCCACACTTGAAGCAAGTCATCTCTGGCTTTCTTGTACCGCTTGGGCATTCCGTTGAGTAGTGTCCTTTCTGGTTACCCTTAAAACAGGTCACATTCAGCTTATTGCACCCCCCGGTGACGCTTTCCATAATTTTTGCACTCCTGAATTTGGGGTCTATTGTCCTTTACTGGTTGTCCCTTCTTCTGGAAATGATTCTTTTGATTTCCATTCCCGGGCTTGAACTTCTAAAACTTTTGGTTCTGATTTCCAGCACTCCTTCCAAACTTCCCTCCAAACTTAGAACTTCCTTGATCATGTTCAGATTTCTCAAACTTCCTCTTCTTTCCTTCATTTTCCCTCTTAGTTGCTTCTCTTTCTCCTTCTACAATCATGGCCTTCTGTACTAACGCAACATAATTCCTTATTTCAAGAAGAGCCACCTGACTTTGAATCCCTGGTTTCAATCATTGCTGGAATCTTTTGGCCCTTTTTTGCTTCGTTATTCATATATTCGGGCGCAAACCTTGCTAACTACGAAAACTTCACTTCATATTCTACCACGATCATGTCTTCCTGTCTAAGATTGAGAAACTTCATTTCCAGTTGGTCTTACATATAACTTGGAAAATACTTTTCTAAAAACATCTCCATAAACTTCTCCCAGGTTAAAACTTTTCCTTCGAGCAATGCCTTAGAAGATTCCCACCAATAACTAGCCTCATCCTTAAGATAATAACTCGCGTACTACGCCTTCTTATCATCCTTAACTTCTTCTAACTCAAAATTCTTCTCCATTTCTCTCAACCAAGACTGAGCTGTAATGGGATCGGGAAATCCTACAAACTCTTGGGATGTATGGATTGAATTTGCTTGAGATTACCGACTTTAGGGGCTGAGGGTTGTTGCAAAAGTTGAAAAAGTTGGTTCATCATAGGAGTATCTTGGTTTTGTTCTTGATCCCGGGTTTGGGTTTCTTCTTCTTGGTGATTTGGTGAAGTGGCCATTTCTTACAAATCTGATTGAGCAATTATTTAGTAATAGGACAGCATGGCATACATATCAATAGAAATTATTTTAGAAAGATCTTTTCAGGTTTTAAACATTACCGAGTTGCGCATACAATCCTATTACTACATGATTCACTCATCAGTTAAGGTTCTCACATGATACAATGTATGTTTTTCACAGGAGATTAAGTACGGTTGCTTGGAAACATGGTATGTAGAATGGTTTATGAAAATCAAAGGTTAATAATATAAAACAAGATGCATAATTTATTTAACGATTCAAAGGTTCATAAATAAAAGGTTTAAATACCAGAAGTGCTAATATAAGGTACAATAATAAAGTAGGGTTAAACAGAGGAAGAACTAGAAAATATCCCCATATATACCCCTAACTTCTACCTAACTACCACTGTAACCAACAATAAGTTCTAAAATACAATATAACATGAAAAGAAAAAGGGATCCCAACATCTGACCAAGTATCCAAAAGCCTACCAGCGCTGAAAAGATACCACAACAACTACGGGCTCCGCCAGATGTCCCGTCTAAACTTACAATCTCATGAACTATCAAGAATCTCCCTCAACACTGTCAGCATCCATCGTACGATCTTATGCACTCTCCGGGCCTGAGCATCACTGGAAGATGGTCCCTCATCCAACCTTCTCCGGGAAACCTGCTCCACCATCTGAATATGAACTCTCCACTCATCCTCTAGCACCAACGTCTGCTGCCTAGAATCACGAGCTAGTCTACCCACCAAAGCCCCCAACTTAGGAATACGGGAGTAAATAAAATCTCGATCCTGGGCCAACTTGCCACCAACACTGACAGGCACACGCATAGGAATAACAGACTCTCGCTCAGGGGCCGGGGTCTCTGGATCTGGTCTCAAGGGAGAAACATGCATAGGGGCCTCACTGCTCTCAGATGGGTCCTCCTCAGGGTCTGAACTAACATACAAGGTCTCCACTGAAGGGGGTGGAATAGACTCCACTGGTGAACTAGACAACTATGCTCTAAATCTGAATCGCTACCACTACTAGGGTCCTGAGATAAAACAAAAACAACAACCAAGAAATAAGATTAGGGTTAAATAATACTTTAACTGACTTCATACCCTAACTCTAGTTTCTACCTTGACCTAATCACTTTACTTATACTATACCTAATAGTCTAACTCAATTCTATATGAGTTAAACACTCTTGAAATATCTATATATATACCCAAATACCCATTTATCCTAACTTGTCTCAGGAACTAGATCTTGTATATATGATACCAACTTGTGACGCCCTCAATCTCGGGGTTAGGAAATGAGACAAGATTATAACCACAAACCAGAATAAATATCTTACAACCCAAAATATTAATAAATTCAAATTTATTCGAGTCCGATATGGAACCGACTAGAATAACCCACTATATCTGATCCAACTTATACATTCCTTCCAACTAATACGCTTGCTCACACATACTGCTGCCTGCTCTGGCATCTGAAAACCTAAGACACGGTAGGGACCATTAGGAACGCTCTTGCGAGTGGTGCACCTAAGTCTGACCATCTTCTTTCTTAATTGCCATGGTTAGATCAAAACTAATATATGAGGTAAGAAGCTTAGCAAGTAACTATATAAACAGTTCTATAATGCATCAAATGTATCAATATCAACCTCGGAGGCATTCTATTTTAAAACTCTAGGTGCAAGATCTCTATCTTTGACTATGTAATGGTTATGAAGAAAGGTTGGGCTTTCAAGAATCAAGGCCCAGAATAGGGTGAAAGCCGACATTCATTGCAAAGTAATCGTAGGATTTCAATAAGATGCTCAATTGAAAGGAAGCATGCAGTTAAGCTTCGAGAATAAATACCACTATCAATGTGAACTAATAGTGTTCTCAAATTCCACAACTTAAAAAAGATACGATTCAGTCCATTTCATTTCATTTCATTTTTAAGGAAGCAACGACTTAAGGAATGTAATCAATTTTTCTTTTATTAAAAAATAGGTAACCCTTGATTGGAATACTCATCTTATTATAATATGGGTGATCAGCCCGTACCGACCTCTATCTGGTCGTTATATTACCCATGGAATTATTTCAGCCTTATGTCAGACTAGCCCCGCTAGCCTCTTTGACTGGACTAGTCCCACTAGTCTCTTACGTCTCTATCCAGTCCATCAGGAATTCATTTGGAAAACCTTTATGTTGGAAGAAGGAAAAGAGTTGACTAAATTCATTTTAACATTACCAAGAATATGAAATCATCTAGACTCATTCAAGTCAAAAATCATTCTTAAGCTCAAATTAAGATTCCAAGGAAAGTGAATGAATCAAACAAAAACAGGGATCAATACTAAGGAACTGGATCAAATGATAAGCAGGGTGTACTAGTTCCAAGTTAGAATAGTTTCAAAGATCACCACATGACAGGGTTCACATGTTATCAAAGAATCTAAATTAATCAAGCCATAAAGTAAGGGAATTCATAAAGGTTTTTTTAGGGTTTACGAGATCATAAGATAACAAAGGGAATAATAAGGGTACAAATCAATAGGGTTACTATAAAGGGTCGAAGAGGGTTTGATATCAAGTTGTCACAAGAAACAATATCAGGGTATCTCAGAATCAATAACAGGTATCTCACAATTTCAATAAAAAGTTACTTCTTTATCATGGAATCAATAATTTCCTCTCTATAATCGCTTTCCTGCTTAACGGATACCGAGCTACTACCACCTAAGATATCTTTTCCTTTCCTAGCCTGAATGCCTCCGATATCAGAATCTACAGTCCAAAACAGAATCCCTAATTAGCAACTTACTCAATATTCAACATTTCTCGGAATGCCTAACGATTACCCCAATTCGATAATGCTTAACTAGTATAGCCGAGTATAATCATAAAATACTCACATAGCACTTAGTAGCATATACCTTATACTTAACGATCTATACCTTAACAAACAATCGTGATTCGCATAACTCGACAACAAAATAACTCATTTCTTTCTTTTTAATCCAAAATTTGAACCAAAACAATGGAATCAAACAAAGAATTTAACATGCCAATTAATTTTATCATGTATAATTAAGATTTACATCCAAACCTTTTTAAAAGAAAACCGAACCAAAAATCAAATCTTTCAACCAAAATCCTTTGTAAAACTCGAATCAAAATCAAAAACCCTTTTTATTAGTAAAAATTCGAACTCAAAACCATAATCATATCAAAAGATCCTTTAACCACTTAAACATCAATTACCCTTGACAAGCAACCACTCCTCCCCTTTTAAAAATAAAAATTCAAACCCCATCATCAAAACAAGATCAAACAAAATCACATGCAATCATTTAAAACTAACATTCATACTACCAAACATCAACTATCTTCAAAAATCATTTCCCCACATAATTTTTATAAAAAATTTGAACCTAATCATGTGTTCAAATTCGAATGAAATCTTGGAAATCAACATGCAATGATTTTTAGTAACATGCATAGTGGTTTTGATGACATGCATCCACTTTTATCCAAGTACACACATAATCATCTATGTAACGCCCCCAAATCCGGGGTCAAGGGATTTGATCATCACTATGAAACCTCAATCGAAATCAACCTGTTTAATCAATAATTAAATGCCAACGGAAGATATTTATCATAAATGACCCCAAACTAATCCAAGATCTTTTAAGGTTACAGTTCTAGAAACAAGAATTCCAAATTCCATCAATAAATTTTTCACTTTCTTTTCTAACTCTTTTCAATAAATTCCAACTCAAAACTAAACCCACTAGTATAACTTTGAAATGAAGTATACTAGGCCCAAATAAAATACAAAACTATAATATAATATAATATAAACAAATTTACACAATAAAACTTACAATAGTTTATAAACCCTGGACCAACCACCTTCCAAAAGCTTCTTCTTTGCTTCCTCGAATTACGCAGCTAAACAGTGCAAGCTAATCCTCACTGGAGGTTAAATTTGAAAACAGGCAAGTAAAATGCTCAGCAAGATCATTATGATATATATCGGGTCGTTTTAATATAAAACCGACATCTGCATTAGAGAAGAACATTTAAAATCATAAAATCTTAGTTGAGGAACCCCATAATTGATTCCTTAATTGTATTCAAAACCATTTTGATATTTTTGAGCGAAATGCTTCAGCAATACTTTGAATCTTGACGAGAATAAAACTCGTAAAACAGTGTTTACGGAAATATCGTAAATAATAATAACAAGAAGCAATGATTATGGATTAAATCATAAACTTTACTCAAAACTGAACTCTTCAAAATAATACTTATTTTGCTGTCATATCAAATTAGATATCAATACGAACTTTGATGCTCATAACACCCATACTGAAGTCAACATCAATCATCTATCTAATACCACCTTTGATATTTAACAACAACGAAAATATCAGCATAAATCAGAATCTGAATCAAAACTGCATTTCACCATTATTCCAAAACAGAAACAGTTGTTAAATCATTTATTCTATGAATATCAAAAATGATATGATAATTTATATTAGGATCATTCTCTGACGGACGTACTATCACATGCTGATCAGCCCGTGTGATAGCACAAGGTCATGATTCGTAGAAACGTGACCCCAAAAAAACACGAGTACTCAAACAAAAGGTAATATACCTTCCTGTGGCAAAAATTGTGTCATAATATTCCATATGGCACTTAGAAATAGCCCTCCGCTGGACCGTCCGTCCCGGTCACTTACGCAATTATGATCCAATCTTAAAACCTTTTATTGAAATGGGGTCATAATAATCGACACCCGAAATATTTTTTTCCCCCAATTCTTGGGTAGGAATATTCGCAAAACCAACTCATTTTTTTCAAAACCCAAAACATTTATAAATCCATTTATTTGATAAGTAAAATCACTTAGCTACTCTGAACATAGAATAGCAGAAGAGTACTTGCATAATAATTCTTCAATATGTAAAACATTTATCTACTCCGAACTGAGGAAAGCAATACTTGCATGATAAGATTTAAAATAAATATCACTTTAACAATAAGTGATGATAGGGATACTTGCCTTTGAGTTTTTAGCAGTTATACACATTCGCAACGTCATATCTATTTTGACCTTCAATCTCAAAATATCACCGTCTTTATTCTACTAATCTTTTAGCATGCTGCTCATGCAGTGTTGCAACCCAATATTCCATACTATTCAACTCTAGCCTTCAGCCATTCCATCTGGTCCTGATGATCTTGAAAGACTCGTATCTATAATCAAAAGATAAAGCTTTAATCGTCTAATCGATAATCACTCGACGAAATGCGCGTTAAAAGCCTATCGTCTACCCATACGATAGCCCACACATAATTATATCATCCAAACACAGGACTCCTAACCCACATATGCACATAATTCACATAGCACGTGAACATATAACTCACATATCACATAATTCATATCATATATGACTCGGTTCGTCAAAAGGTTTGACTCGGTACGTTTAAAACTGAAATCGGGTCAAAAATATGATTTATCAATCAATAATTGCCTCAGAATGACTTGTAAAACAAGACACCTTTTCAAACAAAAAGGATTTGGGTCTCAAAAGTATTTTTATTGAAAGCGGAATATTTTTCTGAGTCTAGAGGCGTTCGTTTCGTATTAAACGGACGAACGGTTGATTTAATATGAATAAAATAAGAATTAAATAGAAATAAATCAATTAATAATAATATTAATTGATTTTTAAATACCAAAATAAAATTTTTAAAAGCTTAAAAAATAATTTTTTTAGGAATTATTTGAATTAATTATAAATAATTATATTTTATTTAACTATTTATAAATAAAATTAATTGATTAAATGAATTAACCAATTGATTAAATCCATAAATAATCAATTAAAACCAATTATAAATAATTAAAACAAATATAAAGTTTTGAAAATAATAAAAGAAATAATTTTCTACAATTAAATCAATTCAGTTAATTATTTAAAAATAATTAACTAAATCCTTTTTGAATTTAAAATACATTTTTGGAATAAAATTTAGAATTTTGATTTTCAAAATAAAAATAAAATAAAAGTACAGAAACAGGGCTGGTGCCTTGGTCTTCTTCTTCCTGGGATCAAACCGTGGCCATGGGTGGTGGGTGGGTGGTCGGACCTGAAGAACAGGCCGCCGGATTCTGGGTTACCCAGAAAACGACCGGCGCCGTTCATAGGTTCCGGCGAGTCCTTACACCCCCAAAATCGCCCAAATCCCCTGTTTCTTTCCACCAATATACTCCTTATACCTCCCTCAACACGACTCAACCAAAATCAATCGCAAAGACTCGATCGAACTCGGAAAACGACCAAACTCCGACCCCGATTTCTTGTTTTCCGGTGAAATGCTCAAATCTTCAATCCTTAACCAAATTCAGCGTATTATATGCCAAATTGAAGCTTAAACAATATACAATATATCTACATCATCATAAGCAACAACAACAATCCAAACAATCCAAGAAATCAAAAGATAAAAATACCAAGACCGAAGAACTCGTCTTATCAATTCCCAACTAAAACATCAATATAAGTGATCATAATCGATTGCAAACATCATGCTGAAACTAATTACAACATCAAAATTAATCAAAACATATCAGAAACTAGGGACCCCAAAATCCGATGAACATGGTTAAAACGATTTTGCAGAATACTGAACCTTACTCGATGATATCAGTATCAAATTGAAGGGCTCTTCACGAGCTTCGATTTGGTGTATAAAGCATCAAAAAACCATGATTTGTAGCTCCAGAAATCATTAGATAAAGTTTAGGAACGGATTTTCACCCCCAAGAACATTATCTAACTTTGGATAATTATGAGAAAAAAATAAAATAAAATAAAAATATAAAATCCAGCTATTTATGTCATTGGAAATAATACACCAAATATCAATTAAGGGTGTTTTTAATACCCCAAATCCAGCTATTTACGGGGAATAATTTTAAAAGCGATAAAATATAAAATTTGTATCGAAATTTCCCAAATATTGCGAATAATTCAAAAATATGAAATTACGAGGTATTTGAAATACGAATAACTTTCTTAAAAAACGTGAATTTTGTGGGGTTTGACGTCCCGGTGGGGTCCCGGTCCGTTGATTTTTTTGAAAATGGAGACGATTCCTAAATAACATAAAATCCCGAAAACACATAAAAAGCATTCAAACGCACATAAACTGAGATAAAATGAGTAACGCAAATAAACACGCGTTTAAATGACAGATCGATTCATATAAAGGCATTTTACAATACATAACCAGTAACCCATTGGGTCATATCGGATCCGAAAATAGATTACTTAACCGCTAAGTAACTATAAAACGATACAATTTAATACCAGAATTAGATAATTATCAAAACCGAGCTTTTTATAAAACACTATATACGAAAATAATGTAAAAATATCTCGTCCCCTGAGAATACGGGTTTTGTTGATTTATCGAAATGGTTATCGTATCGAAAATCTTGCGCCCAGCCGCGCACGGGTCAAACCGTAATCCGGATAAAAAAAGTCAAAACACGGAAAATATCTGGAATTACCAGATTAGGTTAGAAAGCAGTTTTCAGAAGAGTTTCGGGTTGTAAAAACATAAAAACAGTTGAAGTTGGACGATTCCCGGCTGTATAAAATAATTTTGTAATTATTCAGAAAATAATTATTAAACATATAAATTATTATAAAATCATATAACAGTCCAAAAATTACCAGAAAAACATCACAATTATCTAAATTTTATTCTGAGCACATAAAAATTAAAATACTCAAATAATATCACATATTAACACCCAAACATCAATTCCAATTATCAGCTAATTCACCAAAATTCACATAAAAATCACATAAATAATTCGAAATAATAATAATAATAATAATATTTGAAAATATGGGATATTACAATCTACCAATAATCCTTATACCCAAACTTCTAAGCATAAAAACTTGATTAATAACCAAAAACTCAAGTAAACATTAAACAACCAACATGCATTCTATATCACATCATGTTTATACTAAATCATTTTGAAAATCAAATTTTATAACCCACCGGCTATCATTTGATCACGGCTGGTGGTGATCGAACTCAAAGGTGCCCATGCACGGGTCTCCCTTCGAATTTTAAACCTTAAATCTATAATAAAACTAGTGAACTATGCACTCCTTTGCATTCACCTCAAGAAAACATATTTTCTTGAATATATTTTAAAAGAGGGTTTCGTTGAACTCAATCAAACACTTACATGAAAAGGTGTATAGTGTGGAGGATTGAAAAATGTGATGATTGATGGTATGATATTTGAAATCCAACTAGTTTTTGAGGTTGCATGCAAGAGAGAGAGAGAGAGAGAGAGAGAGAGAACTCGGGTGAGAGAGAGAGAGTGAGTGAGCCGAGAGAGAGGTGAAAGAAGTAGGAAGAAAAAATGGAGGGGGAAGGTGTTTATATAATAAAATGGCAGGGCAAAAGAGTCATTTCCACATAAATCAAGAAACTTCTTTTCTTTTCTTTCTTTATACTAAAAATCAATAAATCTCTCTTTTATAAAATATAAAACCTCATAAAATCATTTAAAATAGCACCGAGCGCAAATTTGAACATGTATACATCAAATGTCATGCAGACACACAAGATCATCAAATATAATTCACATTCGCACTCTTAAACACTTTAATCCCTTTTAATACGGGTCCCGTTCAACTTGACGGCCTGGAAACACAGCTTAATCCCTTAGCTGACTTATCAAACTGGAACGAGTTTGCTTATGTTCCCAGTCACTATTATACAATAATGATAATTAACCACAAAATCAATTACCTTTTATTTAATCACATAATTTCACAATTACAACACAAAATTATACTTTATTCATCCAATCATGTCGCGAAATTCCCAGTCGCTACACCAACAAAAACACAGGGGTTTCATCAGTTTTTACTGAAGACCCTGTGGTAGTAACAAATTGACCTTCATGTACAAATCAATCTTCACAGATTGAAAGGTTTGAGGGTAGTATTCCTGGGGGGCTATCTAAATCCTCTCCGATTCAACTGGAGGTTCCTCAAGTAAGAACAACTCCCCTCAAAACCTTGGTTGAAATTGCTTTAGCAATTGAAGCTAGGAGTCCAATTGCCAATGATCCTGCTATTGGGGAGGCAAGTATAGCACGTTCGAGTGTTAGTTCTTTGCAAGAAGAACAAGGATTAAAGGCCATGGTACATGAAAGTAACCTGGTCAAATCCCCTCCAATTCAAATGGAGGTTCCCACTACTGGCGAATAACACACTGTCACAACCACAATTTATGCTTTGAGTTCAACCGTGATTCCAATCATAGAGTTACGTACCTCTTCACAACCCTCCACCTCAAACCAAATAGACATCCCCTCACTACAAGAAAAACGTCAATAAACATCGGTTATTGACTGTTGTGAAAGATGCAAAAAACTGATGTCTACGTGGGTGTAGTAAAAGGTCCCTGTTTCTTACATCGGCTCTGGACCGATGTGAAAAATAACATTACACATCGTTTCTAGATAATAACCGATGTATTAGATATACTAAGACATCGGTTAGTAATCGATGTGAAAAATAAGAAATGATGTCAATTGTGCCTATACAACAACGCTCTCATAAATTGAAACGATGTATTAGACATAATAAGACATCAGCCATTAACTGAGGTCTGTGGTTACGTATTTACCTATTATATATATAATACATATATATATACACATTAAAATACCATAAACTAAAACAAGCAAAATGAATCACATCTAAATATCCACAACTTTCATTATTATTATCAAACTAATACAAAGTATTCCAATATACATCATTGACAAAATCAAAAACATAATTCTCAAATCTAAACATTATCAAGTCAAAATGAAATTTTCCTAATAGTCTTCTATGTTGAATCAGATCATATTCCACAGCCTGTTACTAGATTATATGCAGACTATTCCACAGAAACCCATTATAGAAGATCATATTCCAGAGCTATATATGCAGCCTGTTATATATAATGCTTCGAGGGCTTCACATTTCAAGTTTGCCCTATAGAGTAACACCTTCTTGTCAAAGAGGTCATCAAGTGTTACCATAAATTATCTGCAAATTTCGATAAGAAACAAATGAGATGCTTGAACACTGTGAAGGTTATGGTGCGCTCACCCTGATCAAGAGCTCCGGCCTTCAGTAAAACAAGCAATTCAAGTGCTGAATTGCAAAGCTCCACTTCCCTCGCTTCCATCTAAAATGCCTAGGTTAAATCATCCAAGTACAGGATCGAATTCTAATACTATAACATCAAGTGTTGTTGTTGGATATGTCAAGTCATTTTTTAAGTTTCTCAAATTAAATCTATCAACTGGTAATTAGAAATATATCAAATGGTAATTTATCAGAATTTATAAGTCAATTTCATTTTTACATATTATCCAAAATTTTCATCAGAAAGGAAATTAGAACATACCTTAAGAGAGAGATTATGGTACATTAACCAAAATTTCTTATAAACATTTTAAACCTTAACATCAATCACTATTGTCATGTAAATTGATCTAGGCTTCCAGAGAGTTTATTAATTAACTCCTAAATGTGTAGGGTACATTATGGTACCATATCTATATAACAAAGATCAAGAGTCCGTATAACCGATTAGAGATGGAGACAAAAGCAAATGATGCTGCAAAAATGATCTCAAATTGGTATGGAAATGATAAATAAGCACCAATAAATAAGAAATCAGGTGTCTCTAAGGCTAGTATACCTTTTCCCTGCTAATGGGCCACTGAATTGGACGCTGGTATTTTCCGGAAGTGAAACTAGGCATGTTGGTGGGTCATCTGGACAATGTCTCTCCTTATGTTCAAAATGCCCTGTACTTCTAAGTCAAATTACCCAGGGAAGCTATTAAATTTGGTAGCGAACCGATCAACAGCTTGGAGCAGAACACAAAATCCCACAACAATACTGCCATACCTAGAAAAGCTGTATTAAGAGCTGCTGAGGAAAAAAATATGTCCAGTGTCCACTAGCAAACATTCTTCACTAATCTATTAGAAGAATCACAGTTCAATCTTCGATAAAATATTACAACTGAATTTTCCAGAAGTATAATCAGAAAAAAAGATATGCTTAAAAGAGAATTCCCTGAATAGTAGTACCAGGACTTGTCATATACATACAAACCTATATGCAAAAGTTGATACTTAGAATCATATCATGTGTCTATATATAAGTTGTAGATTTTAGTAGTAGGTCTAAAACAATGAAAACACGTGATTTTGGTTTCTAAAACAATTTGAAAGTGGCACACTAAAATAAATGGTGTACACTCGAAAACATTTCTACTGCATACCAAATTGATTTGACACAAGAAATAATACATATTTCTTGAAACATAAGTTTGAAAATCCATTTTATATAACTCATCTTCGCGCTTCACTTTCCAACTAGGAATTTTAAATTTCAGGATGTTTAACAAAGGCAACACACTACTACCATATCAAAAAAATACTATCAATACATTTTTTTGGTATCTAAACCATATAAAATTTATTTTTTTAAAGTTCAATATTTTATGGTTGCAAGTGTGTGGTGTTCAGGTTGAGGTAGAACAAAACCGCATACCTATAATCGTCATCTGTTAGATACTTCTGCAACTCTGGTTGCACAGGGTAACTTCCAGGGGTGTTGCTTTCGGGTTAGTAAGTCATGGACCTTCAGTCATATCAACAGGCAAGTTTGAAACAGTTCCTAGCTCAAACCCATGAAGCAACTGAGCCAGTGTCAAGTGCAGAATCTAGAGTCCGAGTGTGATGCCAGGGCAAACCCTCCTTCTCGGCCCAAATGGTATCAATTCAAAATTTTTCCCACACATTTCAACATCAACATGTTTTTTAATAAACCTTTCAGGATGGAATTCTAGGGGATAAGACCAAATTCTAGGGTCATGTTTCAACTTTCAGAGGTTCACAAATAAGCGTGTGCCAGCTGGAATGTGGAATCCTGCCACAATGCAATCTTCTGTTGCTTCACGAGGTGGATTAAGTGGTGTAGCTGGGTACAATCGTAATGTTTCCTTGACAATGGCTTACAAGTAAGTTAGATTATTCACATCTAAAAGATTTACTTGGCGATCTCTTCCAACATGTTTATCCAATTCATCTTGAACTTTTTCTAGTACACGAGGGTTGTTAAGTAGCAAGGAGACTGCCCATGTAAGTGTGACCATTGTTGTGTCATATCCACCTAAGAGAAGACTCTGCAAAGAGCATTCCAATGGTACAACTACACATTTTAGTTTAAACTTGCCTTACTTCCTAAATGAGCTTTTAACTTGGAATATTAAGCTGCAGTTAGTTGATAGTCAGATGAACATTTCATACATAACAAAGCTACTAACAAAATATGCCCCAACTAACAAATTATTAGAGAGTTCAAATTTAGTACGAATAACCAAAATAAATCTAAACAAAGAAATTTGAAAGCACACCTGGATTCAATACTCTTATGCACCTTGTTATGAAACTCAACATTTAAATTAGACCTTGAAATTCCATAAGAAGCTTCCAAAATCAAGAAAACTCAATAAAAACAAAATTTATACCAATAAAAAGATACCCATCAAATAAAATACAGAAAAAGGTAGAAAAAGAGTAAAGGATTCAAACTTGGAGATTGTAGCCTCAAATTATACACAATAACACCAATAATATGTATAATGGATTAAACCAAATACAAAAACAATAAAAAACCCACATCAACAAAACAATCAAGAACCAAAATCAAGAAACCCATTTCACAAAAGAAAAAATTAAAAATTGAAAAATGAATTTTGAAAAGAAATTAGAATAACACTTACTAATTACAACGGATTCGAGCTAGGGTTCAACAACCTTTGCACAAATCGACCAATATTCAACCTCCTTTGCACAAATCGACCAAAACTTGCAGCTAATCGGCCATTTCAGTTAAAAGATAGGGTTCGATTACTTGAAATCTAGGATTCAAATTAGGGGTTTCAAACCTACAGCTCTAATTAAGGTAGTATAAGTTAGGGTTTCAATGTAGAAGACTGAGAGTGAGTGAGTGAGAGAGAATCGGGAAAGATAAGGAGATGAAGGAGAGAGTCGGGTGAGAGATGAAGTAGATGAAGCAGTGAAATATTTTTAGCAAAGAGGGGGGAAATGTTTTTGTTAGGGGGGTTGTTTTCCGCGTGTTTTTTAAAAAGTAGTTTAAACATCAGTTTTGATTTTAACTGATGTAAAAAATGGTCTTTAACATCATTTTAGAACAAACCGATGTTAAAAACATTTTTAACATCAGTCCTTAATGACAGCGATGTCTATGAGGTGATGTCTATTGGTCCTTTCCTTGTAGTGCCTCTACATCCAACCCTACTCAATAATCTTCACACCTCATCTCATAATGGCTGCAGGATGCTCAAACTCAGCCAATAACCATGAATGATCTTCTTGTGGACCAACTCTCTGGCCTTGCAAACATTACACAACAGCATGGACTCACCACTGACATGTCCAATCAGGACTATCAGGCTATCTTGCTGTCCTATAAAAAAAGATGTTGAAAAACAACAAAAGAAGATTGTCAATGATCCTGAGCAAGATGGAAATGTGGATACTTGGCTAGATAAAGATTTCAGTTTGGAAATGGATGAGGTTTTGGCAAGATTTAGAGAAGGGTATGTCACAATTCTAGGAAGCAATGCCAAGACTCTCAGTCCATAGGAAGTTTATGATGTTATTACAGAAGTCTACAACAGACTCTGAATAGTCATCAAGACATAATCAGGAGATTGGTGAAAGACTAATTGGATGACCTTGTGCCTACTCAAGTAAAAATCAAGAATAAGTTCAACAAATTTGCTGAATAAATGGAAAGGTTTGATGTGACCAGTATCGAGCAGAGCATCAAGAACTTAAAGCAATCATTTCTGGATCTTCATGAAGTTTTCCAAATTCAAATCACAAATAACAATGACACAAGGGTTAAATTGGTCCAACTCCATCAAGCAAGATATGAACCCTCAACTCTATTGATGGAGGGAATCGAGGAATCTATTCAAGCCACATTTGGTGCTCCTCTCTCAAAAAGCTCACAATAACCAATTTCCACCTCCACAAATCTCCAACTTCAGTATCTTCAAAAAGTCTCCAAGGTTCAAGCCTCAAATGATTCACTCACAGCTCAGGTCACAACTCTCACTACTCTAGTGCAGAGTCAACAAAATGACATAAAAACCCTAGTAGACTCTCAAAGACATCTTCAAATGCAGAATTCTGTCTCATGGGTGCCTTAAATGTTCCGCTACATGCGCTGCCTGAAGCTGTTAGACCAGAAATTCTAACTCCTCTACTCCTTCCTGCTACCAAGACTAAGGGGGAGATAGAATTTAGAATTCAACAATCCAAAGAAGCTGGTCTGCAATCAAATAAAGCTGGAAAATCTACATCCCACTCTGGTCAAAGCTCTACACAAGTAAAAATTTCTCAAGATGTTGGAAAAGATAGACTTCAAAAAGTTACAGAAGGTCCCTGTCAAGACAAGAAGTTCAATGAGCTATTAATGGAGCTAAGAGTCTCCCTGCACAACAACTACATCACTTACAAGAGAGCTTTGGCCAACAACATCAATTTTCTATGAGTGGTTATAGTAAAGATTGCTAACTTTTTAGAGAAAAGGATAATTGCAAATGTCAATGATTGTGGCTTGGACATGTTTCTACATGTGTCTCTCTCAAATATTCAATCCATGAGAGCATCTGAGCTGAATGTGATAATTGACAGAGTTAATCCAGTCATTTTAGAGGACGCCCAATTGCTTAATGAACTCAAGAAATCTCAGATAGCCATATTTCCTGAAGCGTAGCTCCATCTAAGCAAGGGGTACACTACTAGAAATATGGGATCAGACATCGGTTCAGAACCGATGTTAAAAAAATCTGAACCGATGTGTTCGCGTGTGATGTTAAATATCATCATCCTTTGATATCGGTTAACAGCCGATGTCTATTACAGTGCTATACATCGGTCTTAAGATTAAATATGATGTCTTTGCAATAAATTTCAGCTTATATTACAGTATTTCTAGGTGAATATGAGTATATTATGAGGTATTTATCCATTAAAACATGAAACCTACAAGCTCTAAAAGCCATTTATTAAAATTCTTTCGAACAAACCGATGTGAAGTGCTTGATCAGACATCGGTTAGATTAGTTGCCCGATGTGAAATGTTTGATCAGACATCGGTTAAATTAGCCCCCAATGTGAAATGATGGATAAGACATATGTGTTCTTCACGAAACCGATGTTAAATCATTTTATTTAACATCAGCCAATTTCTCTAACCGATGTTTACTCTTTAATATTGTAAAATTTAAGACATCAGCTTCATTTCAAGTTCGATGTTATTTGACTTAAAATATATTGAGTTTCTTTTCGAAACCGATGTCAAATGACTATTTCACATCGGTTTTTTTAGTTCTTTTTCATTTAATATTTATTTTACATGATGTCTTTTGTACATTTTTTACATCGGTTTACATGTACCATTGTGATGTTAATGTTCTGTAAAATGCATGCCATCCTGGTACTATTTACAGCCACAGGGAACCAAAACAATGCAACATCCCAACAAAAAATATCCAAACAGAAACATAAAGGTACTCATCCAAATTACAAGTCTAATACCAAAATATTACTGATACCATACTATACATACATTTAAAATAAAATACAAGCATTCCATTAGCCAACTCATATTATACTAATTTATTCTTAAATTTTGACAACTCCATCTAATTTAGCCAATCAACCCAATTCTGACAAACTAAAGAAGAGTCTGACTTTTGTATGATCAAACCAAATAGCAGCAAATCAACCTTGCAGCCCGATGATAGCTGAAATAGTGATAACGGATCATTAATTAATATCATAGCACACAAACAACACATAATTGCTAGCTACCTAATAAAAGTAAACAACACATAATTTCTAGCTACCTAATATATAATAGAAATTTTACAGTTGATTCGTTGTCAAATGAAGACATACCATAGGCCACCCTTCCACCAGCATTTCCTGTGCTTTTGTTGAGTTCGTGGCCACCTGAACATTTACACAAGTACAAGTTAATCGACAACGTCTTCAGTAACATAATAATATACTAAAAAGTAGAAACACATCAAAATTTTACTATGTCACATGCCTTGTTATTTTGATTATAAAATTTTGAAAAATACTACAAATATAAGACCCCTGAGTCACTATTCTTTTAGGACTGACCAAGATTCAGCTAGCAGGCTTCAATTTTTCGATAATAAACTTCACAGTTTTTTTCTTGAGTACAAATAGGATAGATCAACCAAAACAGCAGCTTCTTTATTGTTAGTCTCTTCATATACCTAAGAATAAAAAATTCGTGTAAACAACTTTTGTAACAGTTATACTTCTCTTCAGAATAGTTAAATATTAAACAGATGTGAGTGTTATCACTAGTAACTAGAAGTACCCTTGCATTTTGTTGCACATGTAACAGACCAACAATTATGTGACTTTAAACAGTAAAAAATGTTACAATTAAAAAAATCCATACATTTAAAACACAACTTAAAGCTCAGCAACTAGTTATATTTATGTTCATTCAGCTAACTCAGACACCATCACTGAGCAACTACACAATAAATTTGATAGCAATTACCACCTCAACAAATATTCCAATAAAACCTAGAAAATCAATTATTTGTTACCAAAAAATAAGTGCTCACTTCTTCTACTCATTCATTTTTTTATATTAACTAACTATCATAGGAAAAACAAATCTTGTAGTAGTTATCAGTACAGAAAGCGATGAACAAAAAATATAAAATAAATGATCGTGTTTCAGTCAGACTTCTCAGAGATTCAGTTCTTTAAAATTATCTGAATCTCCGACTGTCATCATGAAACCTGCAATATTTGTTGAAAAAGCTGGCAACCGTACATCAGTAATCCATCTTGATCACTTATCTAATGAATCTAAACATAAGATTCTGAAGTCTAATTGTAGAGATCATATTGAGACCTCTAATGACATGAAAGCTAATTTTACAACAACAAGAACACCAACATTAAAGAGGCAACAAAGGTTACCAAGAGAAAGCACATATAATTCTATAAAAAAGCTCAGGATCAATCAGCCCAAGGTAGCAACAAAAAAGACTTTAGTTGGAGAAGCGATCTCGGTCTCCTATATCTCCATCTTATTCTAGTAAATTAAAAAAGAAACCATCAAACAAGCAGCAGCTAGAGGTCCCAAATTGTATTTATCTCATATATTGAACAATCTAACTAGACCATCATAGTGAGTGTCGAACAACAACAATGATTTCCAGTCATCAAACAACCACATTGATAAAGCATTATGTACCAAAAAGCAACCATCAAACAAGCTGTCATGTACCAAAAGATAGAGATTATATAATGGCCATAGGCCCTGAAATTGGTTTAAAGTAAGAGCTGATACGAGGAGTACACATATCAATTTCTTAAGCTGTCACAGAAAATAAGATAGAAAACTCAACAATAGAACAATAATCCATGATTTAGATAAGACATACCACACACATGAACTGATGCACAAAGCAACAAACGCATAAGCAATTCCTATAAATTGAATTGTGTAGGTTAGCAAACTTTCTGGGTTCGTCACACATATATTTGACTCTTCCTGTCAAATTTGACACTCACATTTGAACTCTCAAATTACTTATGTGATTCCTCTCAAATTTGACACTCAGATTATATAAATGTAAGGTTATGAAAACATTTTAAGAACCTTATTAGATGGTTTGTAGTCCTTCAGAAGATAGTCCTTCTCAGGCTGAGTATCCTGTTTCTGCACCAGAAATGCCATGCTCTTAATCACTTTTTCTGTAGATATAGCTACAAGAAATATGTTATCCGAATGAGTACAACAATACAATATATATGTACACACTTTGATATATTACCTGCATTTTATGCTTTTTCACTTATTTTTCCTCAACTGACTTTGGAGTTTTTCAATTTTGATAAGTATTATCAGTATAATTCCCCTCTCTTAGCAATTGCTGCACCTCACCATGAAGAATATCATTCTCTAAAAGCAGCACTCTACTAATTACAGTCATCTTCTTAAACAATAATTTAGATAAATGGCTTCTTTTTTCTTTTCTTCAAGAAATCTTTAGAAGGTAGAGAGAAAATAAAATGCTATAATTAATCACTGACTAAAATTCTGAAAAACATGCCAGAACATCTTAACTACACTATATATCAAACCCTATGAATATCAAGTGAATAAATCATGCATCTATACCTCTATAAACATACAAATTTCTTAGATTAACACATATAAAGTTAAAAAAACCTTACCAGCATGGACTTATCCTTTCTAACTTGTTGAAGACATATGGAATAGAGCTCCCTGTAACAACCTAGCAAAAATTAACATTAGTAATGCGAATAGGGAAACATAGAGAAACGAAACAAGAGAGAAAGAGGGTAAAAGAGGGGGAGAAACATCCAACTTAACCAACCATATATATAATATTAAAATTTACCAAACCAATTTTGAAACTAAAACTTAATCGAACAATACAAGGCTCCTTTCAAGCTCCAAAGCTACTATTTAAGTCTGACATTACCAATTTCAAACTCAATTTGGTGCTTAATTAGGTCCAATTTCAGTGTCGATTTTGTACTAGTTATAAATTAGGGTTTGTGAGAGGGAGTGGTGAGAAAGGAGAGAAAGAGCAGAGAGTTAGGGTGTTTGAGATGAAGTTGAGATGTGAGAGAGAGGGAGGGGGGCGAGAGAGTTGTCGTCGTCGATGTTTGAGAGAGAGATAGTGGGGTTATGAGTAAAGAGGGGAGATAGATCTGGAAATGGGGAAATAAAACAAGTAAAGGGGGAAAATAATTTTTTTGGTAAAAGGGGGGAAATTTGTTTACTGAAACCGGGAAAATTGACAAGTCAATTTCAATTTTTTTAAAATTGGCCATAGACAACGGCTTGTAAAAATGACCGATGTCAAAGTTAAAAATGTGGATTTGATAGTTTTTATTTACGAACATAGACAACGGTTAGTATAAGAAACTGATGTCAATATTCTCATTCAACATCGCTTAATTAAAAACTGATGTTAAAAATTATTTTAACATCGGGTGCATTACGTACCAATGTCCAAGGACCGATGTCGTATGTACTATTTCTAGTAGTGGTGGCCTACATCTGTCCACAAACCAGGAAGTGAAAATATTTCACAATCCTAAAGAATTGTGTGAGGGGTAATCTAATATTGATCATGACTTTAGAGACTGATCTCAAGATAGATGAAGATGAGGAGATGATCAGGATGTTGGGTAGATATCTACAAAATGCTGAAACCATGTTGCCAATTACTCAATTCAATACAAAAGATGAAGAGGATGATGATGAGTAGAAAAATGATGAGCAAAAACCTTCTGGCTCAAATCCAAGTCAATCTTCTTAGGCAAATGACAGTAAGGTAGATGAGAAGAAGAAGGATGAAAGGAAGAGAGAAGATAATAGCAGGAGGAGAAGGGGAGAAGAAGAAGGAACCAAGAGACATGTCCAACAAATCCAAATCTCCCAAACTCAAACCACCAAGCCTAGCCAAACACTATCTCAATCAAAATTACCTCAAAAGCTAAAATACTTGTATAAATAAACTGCAAACAACCTATTCAAGATACCAGTCAGATCAAGCCATGTCACACTAAAGAAAATCATAAAGCTACCTTCATTCAAGCCTCCAATCATAACTCACTTCAAACCATTGGAAGAAAACCAAGGAAAATGAAAGCTGGGGTTGGGGTCATCTGGAACTATTTCAATCAAACTGACTTTCTGCCCCTAAACATGTGCATCACATATGATGACTTTTTCTAACTATCTGAAGAAATTGTCAAAGTGTGTGATGTATCTCTAGCAGAAGTCAGGATCTACTACATGGATGGCTCCTTCATTTTGCTTAGCAGGACAGTAATGGAAACACTTTCAACTACAGAACTGAAGAGGGTGATCAACTTGATAAAGGATAAGGACACAAGTACAAGAATATGGAAGACTGTGATGTCTGAAAGGTTCAGGGAAAGGAATGAAATACATGCAAGATTGAAGGCTAAAAAAGAGGAAATGGAAAGAAAATATGCAAAGGCGATAGAGATGTTTGAGCAGAGATCAAATGAGCTCAAGGAAAAGGGGTTGAGTAGAATATCAATGGATGGAAATTTTTTGAACATACAAGTTGGTAGATTCTCAAGATTCAGAGTTGGTTACCTAAATGGATACTGATTGGATGATTGGATCAAGCTTGTAGAAGCTCAAAGAGGGACTGAAATAATAGAAGAACTCCAAGTGCTAGTAAATCTAAATGACCTCATTAGAAAATAACCAGGCTATGAGAAATTTATGTGATGGCTGTAACTACTGAATTTATGTAATCATCAAAAGTATAAAAGTTTTATTTGTCCATATGTTAGTTTTTATGTAATTATTTTTAAATTAGGGTTAGTCTTATTATCAGGAATGAATTTGTGACAAGCAATCTTCTCACAAATTAGGGGAGATTATTAGGCAAGACATGCTTGTATAATAACAAGACTAAGTCATATTTAAAACCCTGAGATTTATTTATTTGATAATCAATTTTGTATTATGTATTGTATTACTTGTGTCTATAAAAAAGTTAGAAGATTAAATTGAAGTATTTTTTTTAAACAGATTCAAGCTAAGGAATAAATTCTAGAAGAAGATCAAGCCATGATCATGCCTCAGAGAAAAGTGAAGAAGCTTGAGTTGAATAAAAATGTTTTACAAAAAATGTTCTAATTCAAGATATCAACAAGTCACAGATAAAGCAATATAGAGAAGTCATTCGATAAGTCCAGAATGACTCATCTAGAAGTTCAAAATGGCTTATAGAGAAGTCTCAGAGATATCGACAAGTCAAATGAAGATGTAAAGATTGGAGATATCGACAAGTCATTTCTACATATAGGGAACTCAGAGATATCGACAAGTCAAAATGTATATAGAGATCTCAGAGACCTCGATAAGTCAATTCTACATGTAGAGATCTCAGACATCTGCACAAGTCATTTCTCATGCAAAGATCAAGAGACCCCGATAAATCAATTATACCTATAGAGAATTCAGAGATCTCGATAAGTCATTATAATTATCGAGATGTCACTTCTCTATAGAACAAACTGGAGATCTCGATGTACCTCTCAAATACAGAATACAAACAATTTAAGATTCAAGATTATCAGTCAACAAATAATCTATCAACTAGATTGAAAAGTCTACAAAGTAGCTGAGAGAATACAAGATCAAGGGTCAAGATTAACTGGATAAAGGATGGTCACAGACCTACAAGATTCTGCATAGATTTGATAATCTAGAAATGGAAATAGAAAAGGTTGTTTTAGAAAAGATTAGTACATTTTAGTGAAAGTTTTGTAAACTTGTGCTACTAGTGTATAAAGCTGTTATAGATCAAAAAATAAGGTATACTAATTGCTGTGTTTATTACTAGGGAACGTGAGCTTCGAGGCTCGATTTGACTGCTCTTGTGTTTTGTGACTCAATCCGCCTTAATAAGATGCCTACGTACCTTGCTGTATGCCAAGGATCAAGTCAAAAATGTAATTCTGATATGTGGGGTGAGGTCCCTTATATAGATCTTGGGAGTCCTTGAATTGGACTTGGGTTAGGAGACTTGGTGGTCAAGTATCAGAATTAGAATGGACTTTGGAGTCCTAATAAGTAGGAAGCTGATTCCTTATCCCACCAGGTTCCTTGGAGGCCAATCTACAAGGATTTATTTCTCCATTTGGACTTATCTTATCAGCTGACTTATCCCCTATTAATTAATTACGAAATTAATTAATATTCAGGGTTTTGGGCCTTCTCAAATGGTCATAGCTGTTAGCCCAATTCTGATATGATTAATGCAACATTAATTGCATTCCAAGGCCTTATTTTCTTCCCTATCATTTGCCCTCCAACTTTTGGGAAACATTGACTAGGTTTCGCAGAAGTTAAGTTCATTCGTTCCCTTACAGGGTATCGTTTTTGCGTAAAGTGTGGAGCGACCTACACATTTACAGTGATTTGCTTTTATCCCTATTATTTAGGAATTATCTTAATTTCTAGGAATTTTCCATTAATTCCTGGGATTTATCCTTAATTTCCAGGAATTTTCCCTTATTTTTTAGGATTTCTCCTTAATTTCCAGAATTTTCCCTTATTTTCTGGGATTTCTCCTTAATTTCTAGGAATTTTCCCTTATTTCTGGGTGGAACAAAGTGTTGCTTCGGGAAACATGGGTATTGAAAATTTTCCTTTAATTTCTGGAATTTTCCCCTAATTCTGGGATTTTCCCTTTAATTTCTGGAATTTTCCCTTAATTCTGGGATTTTTCCTTTAATTTCTAGGAATTTTCCCTCATTTCTGGGATTTTTTCCTTTAATTCCTGGAATTTTCCCTTAATTCTGTGATTTTTCCTTTAATTTCTGGAATTTTCCCTTAATTCTGGGATTTTTCTTTAATTTATGGAATTTTCCCTTAATTTCTCGGATTTATCCTTAATTTCCAGGAATTTATTCCTCATTTTCTGAATTTTTTTTAAGGAATTTCCTTATTTTCTGTAATTTTCTGTAATTTTCCAGGAATTTTTCTTCTTTTCTTCCCCCTTTTTTCTTTTTCTTTTTTTTTGTTGTTCGACCAGGAATCCTATTCGACCAGGATCCTGGTCGAATTAGCCCTCAATTTGCTCTGGTCGACAGGTCTTTCGAGGAGGATCATTCGAGCAGGATTCCTGACCGAATTTCCTTCGGTCAGGATTTTTCCCCTTTTCTCCCCTTTTAATACCTTTTTCGACCAGGATTTTTATCTTCTCGGTCAGGATCCATTTTTTGACCGAATTAAACCCTCTTTTTAGCCCTAGTCGAAGGCATTTTCGACCTCATCCTTTTGACCTGAAATTTAATAAGAATTCTGATCGAATGGGATCAGGATTTTTATATGCTTTTCTTTTGGGCCAACCCCTTACTAGGCTTCTCTTAATGGGCCTTCTTCTATTCTGGGCTTTTTATTATTCCAAGGCCCAATAAGATTTGGTTATGTATTTTCTAAATTGGGCATTTTGTTGGGCCTTTCAAACATTTGGGCTTTTTCCTTGGGCCCATTTTCTATAGGCTTTTGTATTTGGGCCCTTTTGTTGATTTTTTTTAGAAAATCTTAGGTATGGGCCTTGGCATTGGGCTTCTTGGGCCCTAAACACTTGGATTTACTAGATATTTCTAGAGTTGGGCCTTATCCCTGAGCCCAAATTCCACATTTTTCTAGAATTTTTAGGGTTGTTTCTGGATTCTTCCAGAACTTTAAAAAATATTCCTTTAATTTAAGTTTTATTTCTGGATTCTTCCAGAAGTTTCTTTTCTTGGGCCCAAATGGGCTTTTTTAGGCCCAAATTGCCTCCCTTGTGGCTATATAAGAGTGAGGTGGGGGTGTGATTTCATTCACACTTCTCACTTCACACTTTTCATTTCCTCTCAAACACTCTCTCCTCTCCTCTCAACACTCCTCTTCTTCTAGTGATTTTCCGACCACCGGCCTTTTTCAAGCTTCGAAGCCTTCCTCATCCTCCATTAATAGCAGACAAAGGTGCTGAGAGAGCGACCAAGATTGCCTCTTCTTCAAAACAAGGTAAGGATATCGAAATCCGCTTTTCCTACATGTCTTTTTTAGATATGATTAATAGTAGGGGGAACGAATATCCCTCAACTGCACATCTTGACTCTTTAAATCATTACAACACATGGCACAACATAGATTTCGATAAGTCAAATGCACGTTATAATGTTTGTCCCCCTCTTAGGCTAGTTCCAGTTGTCGGTGGCGATCGTACTTGCCACTGGAAACCCGATACTCTTTTTGTTTACATAGATGCCCTTGATGTTGGGCTTAGGCTTCCTTTTCATCCTTTCATTCCTCACCTCTCAGCAGATTTGCAAATTAACCCCTGTCAGCTTCCTCCAAACGCCTGGAGGAACATTTTATTTTTCATGGTTTATTATCTTAGGGGAGGTTTTCTCTTATCAGTAGTTATTTTTAGGAAGATTTTCCAATATTATAACAGTTCAAGTATTTGTGGTGGGTCTACATTAAACAAAGGCCCAAGTGCAAACATATTTTTAACAGTGCCTCCATTCCCGACAATTACCAACATTGGAGGAATAGTTTTGTCGGGTTAAAGTGGGAGAATGGTGACTGGGGCACCCTCTTCATATCTTCCTTCGGGAAGGTTAGTGATGGTAGCCTCAAATCCATTCACCTAACCCCCGAGGAAACTATCATTTATAATGAGCTTATTCGGGATGATGGTGCTACCACTAGCCCTTTTAGAGGAGTTTTCTCTAATTCACGTGGGGCTATCCTCCGTTTCTCAACAGGGTATTTTTATTCCCTTCTCGTTTTTATTTTCTTCCATGCATTATTGACACCACTTATTTTGTTTTTCTTTTGTTTTGAAGATGCTAAGGAAATCAATGAGGATAATGTGCCCCTCGTTGAAGAGACTGCGAGGATGAAGAAAGTTTGCCTTGCGGATCTGGATACTCGAGGGAAGGCTACGGAGCCTAGCTTCCTACAGAAGCACAATGAGCCCATTGTGGAGGTTCCAGCTAAGGGAGCTGAAGCCCACAGTACCCCTATCACTGTTGTTGCTCCTGTCTCTGTTGCTACGGGCGCCTTTCAGCCTCTTTGGGGATTCCGCCGAGGGGATACCGTGGTTGGATCCACAAAGCACACTTCGGATTGGTCTTACCATGGTGTAACCCCCAAGGAATTTACTGATGTGGTTGCTACCCCCGACCTGGAGAGGATAAAGCTCATGGGAGCTCAGTCCCTGGCCTCGGTATGACCCTTCCTTGAATTTTTTCTTTCTTTTTACTTGTAGCATTTTCTTGCCTTATTATATCTTCGTTTATTGTTTCGTGTCAGTCTAACACCTACTTCCAAGGCGCTGTGAGGCAAGCTGAATCATGGAAGAGGGCTTCTGACAAAGCTGACAATGCCCTCAGGAAGCAGCAGAAGAAGTACACCGCTTTGGAGCGGAAGCTGAAGCGCAAGGAGGAGGAGCTTGGAGAGTCCAATGCCAAGATGGTTGTCCTTAGGGCCGAGAAGGACATGGGGATTGATAACTACTTGGACACGGAGGAGTTTACCCTGTCCATGAGGGTGAGGGATGATTCAGTATTCCCTGGGTTTTTTAGGACTGGCTGTAACACCCCCAGATCCGGGGTCGGGGATCCGGGTCGTCACGGTCTTTCTTTCCACAATATCACTTCACTTAATTAATAATAATAACCTTATGCTGTGACCCCACACTAACATACACCACAACCCGTTATAGTCTCAGAGATGAAATTTAAATAAGTACAAGTCTTTGAATCCACAATTTAAAAGTTATTACAACCCAAAATGATTTCTTGATAAATTTACAGTTAATTGCCATTATCTGCCACAAGTTATAATTATACATAATTGATTCTCAAAAGTAGATGGTCTGATCTACAATAGATCTACCTCTGCAGCTATAGCAGCTACAACATCAACGGGAAGACGCGGGACGCTTCCCACGCGCTTGCGCTGGGTCTGCTGGAGTCTGGCCATCTTTCCTAACTGTTGTTGTGTGATGAAGAAATAAAGCAAGGGTGAGCAGCAAGCCCACCAAAATAATATGTATAAAGATTAACAATATATGAGCCTTCTCATAGCACTCATGAAAGTCTTGGTCAAAAGAAATGAACCAAGTTGATATCTTAATGCGATGAAGTCGTAAAATATTCAGTATATATATATATATATACTTTTCAAAATATTGGAAGTCCTCTTCCATGCATAATATACACAGAGTTCCAGTGTATAACTGTATAAAAATATCGTTGCAAGGTGATCTCATATATCTAACCTTGTCTCAACGTTTTTCTGAAAATCTTTGTCATTCATAAGACAATTATTAATTAGATATAAGTTTAAAAGATGAAGTTACAAGATACCCCAATATACTTATATCTTTCCTAAATACTACTTGAACTACCACCGTTCAAGTTATAATTAGTTTCAAAAGTTCATCACATAGATGAGACTACAAGACAAGATTTGAATAGATTCAATCTTTGAATATCATTATAAATAATGAAGTTACGAGATACTTCATTAAGTCCCGACATATATATACACCTATATATATATACATTTCCTGAAAACCTCTGTCATGTAAAGTATGAACAGAATTGCAATATCCAATAGGAAAGAATTTTGGCATAAACCTGATATCTTGCTGATCAGGCAAAGATACCAATAAGTAACCTTTTCTACTAGTAGATGGACGAATTCCCCACTGGTCATCACCCTGGTCTCAATAGGACCTTATGCTGGACTGCCACTCAGCCACTTATGCATTTGATGGACTCCCACTGAGCCACTTACACTATCATGGACGCCCACTGAGCCCATGTTGCTTATGCCGACTCGATAGATGGACTTACTTCCCGAACGTTGGGTAAGTAATCAATTCATTTACCAAAACTGCAACCTTGTTGCGAATATAAAATACACCATAGAGCCGGATCCCTTAGATTTTTGAGCGAGTATTCAAGTCCCCTTAAAATGGAAGATCTTAAATTTGAAAACAAGTTTTGGGATCCGCTCTACCCTTTTTAAATTCATTTTGAAGACTCGAAAACATTTTTAAGAATGTTTGGAGTAAGGCTGATTTATGAAATAAATCAGTCCCAATTATGAAAGAAATATCTGAATATTATTATTTAAATAATATTCCCATAAAGAATAATGGAGGTAGAAGTTGGAAAACTTATACTCGAAATGAATAGTAAATAATCAAAGATATACTTATACGAAAGTAATATCTTTATTTGAATAATCAAAAATAAGTTTGATTATCGACACCTTATTCTTTAATAAAATAAAGAATATATTTCGGTAATAAGCGGAGTCATAATACCTCGAATGAATATTATAAATAATATTCATTAAATAAAATAAAGGAGTCATAAATCCTCAAATAAATATCCAAGTAATATTCAATAAATAATATAAAGGAGTCATAAGTCCTCGAATAAATATTCAAGATAATATTCCTTAAATAATATAAAGGAGTCGTAAGTCCTCGAATGAATATTCAAGATAATATTCCTTAAATAATATAAAGGAGTCATAAGTCCTCGAATGAATATTCAAGATAATATTCCTTAAATAATATAAAGGAGTCATAAGTCCTCGAATGAATATTCAAGATAATATTCATTAAATAATATAAGGGAGTCATAAGTCCTCGAATGAATATTCAAGATAATATTCATTAATAAAATAAAGTTATCGAATAAACCTTATTCGATTAATAGTTTTGAAAACTATAACCATATATATATATATAAGTATATATATATATATAATTATATCCATATATACAAAATCTACTCGGGATCCTCGACTCCCGGTTTTAGAAATTGTTTTCACCTTTTGGGTCCCTATATTAGGGGGATATGCAAATTACCGTTATTCTCTAGCATAAGTATTATCAACTGAACCAACATATATATATTTCAAGAATATGAAACAGGCATGCATATATACCATATCACATGCTACAATATATCGCAAGAATTTGCTAAATAACCAATATGCATTTATCGCAAGATCATGCATATACAAATGTATACATCACAACAACAGTATAACGGATAGAATACTTGCCTGAGCGACTTGGGGTGATAAAAGGCTCGGGACGAGTCTGGTAACCTATAAACAACAAGTAAGTTGGAATTAAACCAAAATCACTTGTAAATCTATACTTTAACTAACTTAGACTCTAACGCTTGTTTTGCGCTCACTGATTCGCTTAAGTCACTCGGGTACCCTCGGCTCCATCATTTTTAATAATTTAACCTTTATGAGTTTTAAAGCGATTCTTCGCGAGTGTTTTACCAACTGCCTAACACACTTACCATAAATGTTTCATACATTAATTAACCCTTTTTGGTCTTTAACCTATGTTTCAAAGTAAGGCGAGGGAAAAAGTTTTGTTCGCGAAACGCCGTTACTTGAAACGGTCGTTTCTCCTAAACCGTGCATCGGAATCGAACGAACTACATATCAAAACGAAGCTCGTAACATGAGCTATCTAATCATGGCAGTGGTCATAATCTAGCAGGAGGTTCTCGGGTCCTAATGCTATGCACAAAAACAGTCCAAAGAAAATCGGACGTTACGACGGCTATGTTTACGCGATTTCCCAATTTTAAACCATTCAAAACCAAACACAAACCAACCTCAAATCCAACATACAACCAACATCCATCCTTATCACATCATAACAACCCCAACCAATTCAATTTAATCATTCATACTTATGCCTAAGCTTAACTTTAATCATACTTAAGTTCTTTTAATCAAAACCACAACATTTACCATTTCATTTCGCTACCATTTCAAATCCCAAACTCTAATCACAACAACAAGCTACAATAGCACCCTACTAATCAAAATCATCTTATAATATATAGGAATCTAGGGTTTGGAGATGGTATACCTTCCTTGAAGTGGTGGGAGGAGCTAGGAAGCCTTAAGAAGCTTTGAGAAGTCTTAAGAATGCTTGGATCTTCAAGATAAACAAGAAAAAATTCAAGTTAAAAACTTGAAATCACTATTCATAGTCTTCTTCTTTGATTAAATGGAGAAGATGGAGAAGGAATTGATGGCTTAAACTCATGATATAGCCCTAACTAAGCATGAAGATGATTAGGGAATTAACTCACCAATTTAGGAAGCTTGGATCTTGAGTTTTTGAATTCTTGCCCATTTGCAATAGTAAAAGCCGAGAGCATGATGAACCATGCCTTGGTTTCTTTTTGATTTTGATGAAAATGATTTTGCTTGGCTTGGTTGGCTTGTTTTTGTGTTTGATTTAGTAAATTACCTAGTTGCCCTTGATTTTGTGTGGTTAAAAAGTCACCACATCTCCTTCCTTTTTTATCATGCCTATGTCACCTTGCACATGTCATAATGCTCCCACTTGTCCACACCTTGTGGTTTGATGATGTCACAGTCCCTGGCTTCTTGTACAAGCTTGTCTCTTGGTCACTTATTTGTTTTACGGTTCGCTTATCTTTCGTTCTCGTTTATCGTTTGAGGGATCATACCCGGGATCTTATTACTTAGGTTCCCTTAACCTTTCTCAATATATTGTATTCCTTCTATGATCCTCTCTTATAATCCTTTAATTTAAATCCTTTTTATCCTGTTACCTTATACTCAATTCTCTCCGTATCTTGTGGATTTCCGGGAAAAATCAAAGTGTTCGGAATTGGATTCTGACGATCTTTACATACACTTATATACCACATAGAGTACTAATAATATCCCATAAGATCAATAACAGAACCCCTACATAGCGTGGCATGAAAAGTTTTCTCGTTCAGCAAAAACACTATTCATAAGGGTTTCAAAATTTCTCAAAAATTGGGGTTATTATAGTCTCCCCTCCTTAAAAGGATTCCGTCCCGGAATCAGATAGAAAACAAATGGGGATACTTTCTTAGCATTACACTTTCTAACTCTCGAGTCAATTTTCCCACATTGTGGTTCTACCACCAAACTCTGCCTAGTTTGATAATCCTTCTCCTAAGCACTTGTTCCTTTTCACTCTATAACCCTTCCTGGTTGCTCCATATAGGTTACGTCGGGTTGCATATCTATGCGCTCATATGCCTCTATTTATCTGGCATCTGAATTACACTTCCTTAACATTGATACGTGAAACACGTTACGACCTGCTACATGTTCGGGGTTAGGGCTAGCTCATATGCTAACTTCCCAAACGTCTTAATATATCCAAGGGTCTAACAAATTGTAGACTTAGCTTTCCTTTCTTTCCGAACCTCATCAATCCTTTCCAAGGGATACCTATAACATTACTAGGTCCCCTATTTCATACTCTTTATCCTTTCGTGTCAAATCAACATACTTATCATGTCCATCTTGGACTACTACCAGCCGTCCTCTGATTAGATCTATCATATCCTTGGTCCTTTGGACTACTGCGGGTCCGAGCATCTTGCGCTCTACAACTTCATCTTAACATAAGGGAGATCGACATTATCTTCCCTCAAGTATCTCATAAGGCGACATCTCGATAATGACATATGATCTATTGTCGTAAGATAACTCAATCCGAATTAAGTGATCATTCCAAATTCTTTCAAGTCTATTGCACAGACTCTCATTATAGCTTTTAGCATTAGAGCTTTTGCTTCTCAATACCCATTCTTTTTCAGTTCGTAATCGCTACTACCTTCCGTTCCTAATATTATACTGGTTATACTTTTGCTCGTTAGCGTTCTATAACCTTTTAATAACCACGTCAACCTTAGTATCACGAATGTGTTCCCATTTGCGCATACTACCACCACTTTATTACTCCTTTTTCAGTTGCTTCTATTTTCCAAAATTTGATCAATCAAATAGAAGTAAAGGAATTTGTTGAGAGATCACTATGATCATGAACACTTGTTATATCGCTTAGTTAGTACAGAAGGTGGCCAGCCTTTAGTACTTGACAAGCAATTAAACAATAGCTGGTATCCTACTAGGCTTCTATCACACAGATAGATAGTCATTCGGCAATACCTCCCCTTTCAGGAAGGGTTGTTCTTCTCAGCTTACATGAAATGAAAAGAAGAGAAAAGAACGAATTGAAGAGAATTGTATATATGAAAAAAAATATACTGCCACAAAATATCTGGCTTGGAACCTACCTCTGAACTATAGAGGTTTGTCATAGGAGAACAAATCATATACGTATATAAATCAACATTAAGCATTATAGCCTCGTATTTCCCATGCCTAAATATTTTTGCTATTCCGTCCATCATTCTATGGACCCACACTCTTCCTCGAGCTTATACATAATCACCTTTGAAACTCCCTCGACATCGAAAATCGAATCTGGGATCTCATTCTATACATCATCGTTACTAGAATTCTATGCATGCACCGCAACCTTCCTCGTATAATAATACGACTCTCTATTGATAAGAAAGAATAATTATTCACTAGGTAGATACTCTACTTAATTAGTCTATCAATGATAACTTATACACTACCACGACCCGATTAGTGGTACTCAATCTCAACACCCATTCCAATACAACTCTCACGGTTGTAATCAGCTTAATACTCGCATAATCATTGCTACCTTACCATGGTCCACCACTGACCTACTGTAGTCATTCATTTTCCATGAAGTCTTAATAGCTAACCATACGGAGTCCATACATGTCGTATCAAATCCTTCTAAGGAGGTAATATAATCACCATTCATGATTCATGGAGTACACTCCTGATTCTGACATACATACATGACATGAAGCAGATAAAATTTGCAGAAGAGTTTTGCTCAAAGCAACGATAGCAGGTTAATACCATTCTTAATCATATGCCCTAAATAGAAGACTTAACTCAAGGGTTCATCTAGTCCTTTTTGAAACATGGTCCTGGCTTATCTCAAGATAGGACCTTCTAAGATAGATAGCCCGTTCATGGCGATTACACGAATTAAACCTTTACCAACTACTATTACGGTTGGGTATTGCACAGTCATCAGAAGGAATGTCAATCTTCCAAACCATAACACAACCTTCACAGTTTTAACCATCATTACTATATTCTTTTGGCACAAGCGCCTATAATTATCCTCTTACCTTTAAAGTGTCGGCCACCTCTTTGGCCTTTCCCGATAGTACAATTTCCTTACAGTCAATGTCATTTTAACCACCTCCAAATAATTTTCTACCTCATTTCAATCACAGCTTATGTGAGGATGTTTTCCTTAAAATCAGATGGGTAAAAAAAAATATCACCATTTTTCCATAAGTTATTGCCTCAGTCTTTAGAGGCTAATCACTGTCAAGACTGACTCTCAATCATACTTAGAACATCTTTTATCCTAGGCCCTAATTGCCCTAAAAAATTTTGACTATTACTGGTTCAATCCATACTTTCTCGTGGTTTAACACGTGCCCCACTTGGCAATATTATAATTACGTCATATTTCCTTTATCAACATTTCTATTCTTGAAAATTTTGAATATTACCTTCCTCCTTGTAAAACCTCTAAGGTTATCCTTCAATCGTTCCTCCTGTATTCCCTAGATACAGGGCATATTAAAATACCATTTACTATTACTAGAACCATTGTCTATATACTTCTGAAAAATTTCTCCACTGATTCTTAAAGGTTGTTGTTACATTAACCCTTTCCAAATCATACCGTCAAAACTCATATTGTCCCTATTAAGGGTGAAATGCCAACCTTTATGCATTCCCCTAGGATTCATTTTAAGTTACCGATGTTCTATCCTTAATTCCACCTTTAAAAGGTTCATGCATCCTTCCATGGATAAATCAAGTCATATATCCCTGATAAGGGTATCTTATTCAATCATTCCCACCTCGATAGTATATGCCTAATTTCACAATAACATTTGTATTCAAAATGAGGTCAATCAATATGGCCTCTAAAAGATAAGAACGGTTATCCGCTTTTCTTGCCTGATTCAATAATGATAACAGGGATGTTCTAGAAGATGTTTGTCATGTTCAACGTGAACCTCTTCTTAATAATTCCTTATTTACTTTTGTTGTTTATCTCAACAGTCACCTCAATATTGGGATATCTTTCATACCTGGCGTCTCCCTTTCTGGGTATCAAGCCACCGGTCTTACATTTCCCATTCTTGAAGGTCACTTCCTTCATCCAATTTTCTTAATTTCTTACTTTCTTGTCTCCTCAGTCTATCCGCGTCTCATTATTTATCCTTCGAATTACCTCAAGGTTTCCTCGAATCCTCCCAACTTAAAGGGGATAAAATATACATAACTCTTATGCCTTCAACCATCAATTTTAACTCATGGTGAATCACCCTCATCCTGACGAATGCATACTTTTCTATTTCTATTTCTACGAGTCTTTAGGGTTTCCTCATACCCAACTCCCTTATCATTCCTCAAACTCTCTTGCCTTTATATTCCTTTCTCTTATCGTTATTTCATGAACCAACACAACATAAGCATTGATTTCAAACATCCCGTTATTCTGGATTCGTGTCTTCAGAACGAATCTTGATAACTTTTACAACTTAGATTCATAATTCATCATACTCATCTGCCTTTGTTCTGGCTCTAAAGCTTTTACACTATTCCATAACCTTGGGAATTACTTTCCCGAAAACAATTGGCTGAACTTTAATCAGTTTATTATAATCTCTTGCTCCGTGCCTTCCTTGGCCTTTCATTAGCGGGTGGTCTCTCTCTTGGGAGGGTAAGTGACAAAAACAGTCCTTTTGAGATTCGTCAATCATTTAGAATCTCAAATGATTCCTATATTTCTTTTAGCCAGGCTCTTGCCTCGGCTGGGTCAGCTTGTTCCATGGAACTCTGAGAGCTTAGCGACTTAAAGGTCCTGAAAGAATTTCTCACCGCACTGTCTCCTCAGGGTGGTGGTTGGGGATAATAGTCTAAGTTCTTTTTAGACAGGTCCATGAATTGCCGTATAGGAGTACCGTCTCGGGTCTCCTTTCCTTACTCGACTTTCTGTTTCCTTAGTATGAAATGTTTCATCCTACTCCCCATAATTGGGGTCATCTTTTAATTTAAAATCCTCATTTTCCACTCCATTATGTCATGGGTTCCTTCTATCTTGATGGCGACCTCCCTGACTATCACGTTCAGGGTTTGCTCTAAATCTTATTCCTCAAACTATGGCTCTCATCTAAGTTCTCATCCTTACGCTCTTGAACTTTCGGAACCCAAATTCTATAGGAATACCTCATTATTCCCTTATCATCTTTCTCTGGCACCGTATGCTCTTTTCCAATAATTCGGTCTCTATTGCAATCTCAAACAGCTTTTCGGTACCGGCTCCGGTTACCTTCACTACTATTTCCAAAATCTCTTATAAACTCTCCCAAAGACATTATCATCTTGAGTCTCTCCTTTTTACTAAGGGCATCAGCCACCACATTGGCTTTCCCCGAATGATAAAGAATCTCCCAATCATTATTCTTGATTAGCTCTAACTGCCTCCTCTGGCATATGTTGAGCTCTTTCTACGTGAAAATGTACTAGAGCACTTATGGCTTAGGTAATTCTCGCACTTTTCTTCATACAAGTAGTGCCTCCAATCTTTAGGGTAAAACTATTGCCACGAGCCTAAGCTCATGGGCGGGGATATCGAATTTCATATTACCTTAATTATCTTGACATGTACGCGATTACCTTACCGTGCTGCATAAGCACGCACCCTAAGCCCTTGTGCGAAGCGTCACTACACTTCACAAAATCTCCTTTTCCATCCGGCAATGCTAGCATAGGGGCCATCACAACCTCTGCTTCAGTTCTTAAAAGCTGTTCTCGCATTTCTCTGTCCATTCGAACTTCTCAGTCTTACGAGTAAGCCGCGTTAAAGGGGTTACTATCTTTACAAACTTGAACGAACCTCCGGTAGTGACCGGCCAATCCTACCTCTGGTAGTCGACCTAACCATGGTCATCAATTCATCAGTGGTCCTTTATCCAATCCTGTCAGGATCCTCCATGGGATCCTCCTCAACAACTATCCCTTCTAGGACAACATCCTCAACCGCTACATCCTCAATATCAACATCATCCGGTCCTGCATTAGGGCACTCTATCGGATCCACAATCCGATCTCCAATTAGTAATAAAATATCATCGCGATGTTGCTCCTCAACCTCAGGGTTCGGAGTCCCGCTACCATATACGATAACGAACTACGCTCCTCTCACGATATTTATAAGGGTTCCTATAAGGGTTTTAACTGTCAGTACTACGTTAGGTAGCCTGACTATGAACTTGGCAAGAGTTCTTATTATCTTAGTGAACTTATTATCTTAACGTCCCATCATCTCTGAGGTTTATAACGCTTAGCTCTGATACCATTTCTGTAACACCCCCAGATCCGGGGTCGGGGATCCGGGTCGTCACGGTCTTTCTTTCCACAATATCACTTCACTTAATTAATAATAATAACCTTATGCTGTGACCCCACACTAACACACACCATAGCCCGTTATAGTCTCAGAGATGAAATTTAAATAAGTACAAGTCTTTGAATCCACAATTTAAAAGTTATTACAACCCAAAATGATTTCTTGATAAATTTACAGTTAATTGCCATTATCTGCCACAAGTTATAATTATACATAATTGATTCTCAAAAGTAGATGGTCTGATCTACAATAGATCTACCTCTGCAGCTATAGCAGCTACAACATCAACGGGAGAACGCGGGACGCTTCCCACGCGCTTGCGCTGGGTCTGCTGGAGTCTGGCCATCTTTCCTAACTGTTGTTGTGTGATGAAGAAATAAAGCAAGGGTGAGCAACAAGCCCACCAAAATAATATGTATAAAGATTAACAATATATGAGCCTTCTCATAGCACTCATGAAAGTCTTGGTCAAAAGAAATGAACCAAGTTGATATTTTAATGCGATGAAGTCGCAAAATATTCAGTATATATATATATATACTTTTCAAAATATTGGAAGTCCTCTTCCATGCATAATATACACAGAGTTCCAGTGTATAACTGTATAAAAATATCGTTGCAAGGTGATCTCATATATCTAACCTTGTCTCAACGT
This sequence comes from Apium graveolens, assembly GCF_009905375.1. Taxonomy (NCBI): domain Eukaryota; kingdom Viridiplantae; phylum Streptophyta; class Magnoliopsida; order Apiales; family Apiaceae; genus Apium; species Apium graveolens. The sequence goes on along the minus strand of NC_133657.1, from coordinate 105,295,610 downwards.
TTTTCTGAAAATCTTTGTCATTCATAAGACAATTATTAATTAGATATAAGTTTAAAAGATGAAGTTACAAGATACCCCAATATACTTATATCTTTCCCAAATACTACTTGAACTACCACCGTTCAAGTTATAATTAGTTTCAAAAGTTCATCACATAGATGAGACTACAAGACAAGATTTGAATAGATTCAATCTTTGAATATCATTATAAATAATGAAGTTACGAGATACTTCATTAAGTCCCGACATATATATACACCTATATATATATATACATTTCCTGAAAACCTCTGTCATGTAAAGTATGAACAGAATTACAATATCCAATAAATTTGGAAAGGAAAGAATTTTGGCATAAACCTGATATCTTGCTGATCAGGCAAAGATACCAATAAGTAACCTTTTCTACTAGTAGATGGACGAATTCCCCACTGGTCATCACCCTGGTCTCAATAGGACCTTATGCTGGACTGCCACTCAGCCACTTATGCATTTGATGGACTCCCACTGAGCCACTTACACTATCATGGACGCCCACTGAGCCCATGTTGCTTATGCCGACTCGATAGATGGACTTACTTCCCGAACGTTGGGTAAGTAATCAATTCATTTACCAAAACTGCAACCTTGTTGCGAATATAAAATACACCACAGAGCCGGATCCCTTTAGATTTTTGAGCGAGTATTCAAGTCCCCTTAAAATGGAAGATCTTGAATTTGAAAACAAGTTTTGGGATCCGCTCTACCCTTTTTAAATTCATTTTGAAGACTCGAAAACATTTTTAAGAATGTTTGGAGTAAGGCTGATTTATGAAATAAATCAGTCCCAGTTATGAAAGAAATATCTGAATATTATTATTTAAATAATATTCCCATAAAGAATAATGGAGGTAGAAGTTGGAAAACTTATACTCGAAATGAATAGTAAATAATCAAAGATATACTTATACGAAAGTAATATCTTTATTTGAATAATCAAAAATAAGTTTGATTATCGACACCTTATTCTTTAATAAAATAAAGAATATATTTCGGTAATAAGCGGAGTCATAATACCTCAAATGAATATTATAAATAATATTCATTAAATAAAATAAAGGAGTCATACATCCTCAAATAAATATCCAAGTAATATTCAATAAATAATATAAAGGAGTCATAAGTCCTCGAATAAATATTCAAGATAATATTCCTTAAATAATATAAAGGAGTCATAAGTCCTCGAATGAATATTCAAGATAATATTCCTTAAATAATATAAAGGAGTCATAAGTCCTCGAATGAATATTCAAGATAATATTCCTTAAATAATATAAAGGAGTCATAAGTCCTCGAATGAATATTCAAGATAATATTCATTAAATAATATAAGGGAGTCATAAGTCCTCGAATGAATATTCAAGATAATATTCATTAATAAAATAAAGTTATCGAATAAACCTTATTCGATTAATAGTTTTGAAAACTATAACCATATATATATATATAAGTATATATATATATATAATTATATCCATATATACAAAATCTACTCGGGATCCTCGACTCCCGGTTTTAGAAATTGTTTTCACCTTTTGGGTCCCTATATTAAGGGTATATGCAAATTACCGTTATTCTCTAGCATAGGTATTATCAACTGAACCAACAGATATATATTTCAAGAATATGAAACAGGCATGCATATATACCATATCACATGCTACAATATATCGCAAGAATTTGCTAAATAACCAATATGCATTTATCGCAAGATCATGCATATACAAATGTATACATCACAACAACAGTATAACGGATAGAATACTTGCCTGAGCGACTTGGGGTGATAAAAGGCTCGGGACGAGTCTGGTAACCTATAAACAACAAGTAAGTTGGAATTAAACCAAAATCACTTGTAAATCTATACTTTAACTAACTTAGACTCTAACGCTTGTTTTGCGCTCACTGATTCGCTTAAGTCACTCGGGTACCCTCGGCTCCATCATTTTTAATAATTTAACCTTTACGAGTTTTAAAGCGATTCTTCGCGAGTGTCTTACCAACTGCCTAACACACTTACCATAAATTTTTCATACATTAATTAACCCTTTTTGGTCTTTAACCTATGTTTCAAAGTAAGGCGAGGGAAAAAGTTTCGTTCGCGAAACGCCGTTACTTGAAACGGTCGTTTCTCCTAAACCGTGCATCGGAATCGAACGAACTACATATCAAAACGAAGCTCGTAACATGAGCTATCTAATCATGGCAGTGGTCATAATCTAGCAGGGGGTTCTCGGGTCCTAATGCTATGCACAAAAACAGTCCAAAGAAAATCGGACGTTACGACGGCTATGTTTACGCGATTTCCCAATTTTAAACCATTCAAAACCAACCACAAACCAACCTCAAATCCAACATACAACCAACATCCATCCTTATCACATCATAACAACCCCAACCAATTCAATTTAATCATTCATACTTATGCCTAAGCTTAACTTTAATCATACTTAAGTTCTTTTAATCAAAACCACAACATTTACCATTTCATTTCGCTACCATTTCAAATCCCAAACTCTAATCACAACAACAAGCTACAATAGCACCCTACTAATCAAAATCATCTTATAATATATAGGAATCTAGGGTTTGGAGATGGTATACCTTCCTTGAAGTGGTGGGAGGAGCTAGGAAGCCTTAAGAAGCTTTGAGAAGTCTTAAGAATGCTTGGATCTTCAAGATAAACAAGAAAAAATTCAAGTTAAAAACTTGAAATCACTATTCATAGTCTTCTTCTTTGATTAAATGGAGAAGATGGAGAAGGAATTGATGGCTTAAACTCATGATATAGCCCTAACTAAGCATGAAGATGATTAGGGAATTAACTCACCAATTTAGGAAGCTTGGATCTTGAGTTTTTGAATTCTTGCCCATTTGCAATAGTAAAAGCCGAGAGCATGATGAACCATGCCTTGGTTTCTTTTTGATTTTGATGAAAATGATTTTGCTTGGCTTGGTTGGCTTGTTTTTGTGTTTGATTTAGTAAATTACCTAGTTGCCCTTGATTTTGTGTGGTTAAAAAGTCACCACATCTCCTTCCTTTTTTATCATGCCTATGTCACCTTGCACATGTCATAATGCTCCCACTTGTCCACACCTTGTGGTTTGATGATGTCACAGTCCCTGGCTTCTTGTACAAGCTTGTCTCTTGGTCACTTATTTGTTTTACGGTTCGCTTATCTTTCGTTCTCGTTTATCGTTTGAGGGATCATACCCGGGATCTTATTACTTAGGTTCCCTTAACCTTTCTCAATATATTGTATTCCTTCTATGATCCTCTCTTATAATCCTTTAATTTAAATCCTTTTTATCCTGTTACCTTATACTCAATTCTCTCCGTATCTTGTGGATTTCCGGGAAAAATCAAAGTGTTCGGAATTGGATTCTGACGATCTTTACATACACTTATATACCACATAGAGTACTAATAATATCCCATAAGATCAATAACAGAACCCCTACATAGCGTGGCATGAAAAGTTTTCTCGTTCAGCAAAAACACTATTCATAAGGGTTTCAAAATTTCTCAAAAATTGGGGTTATTACACTGGCTAGGACACAGACCTTGGGACCGTGAACGAGGCTTGCCCTGATATTAACCCGGCGGACTATGTTTGCCCTGACGATGAGGCTTTGCTACAGAGCTTCCATACCCGAGTGGTCGTCTCGGATCGTATTCCTCAAGACCCGCTTCCTCCTCCTCCCGAGTCATCTTCAAGGCCTGCTGCAGATGATAGCTCTTCCTCTTCTGGGACTACTGAGACTTCCAGCGAGAGTGGCGAAGATGATGATATAAATGCTGAGGGCACCTATGCTCCTTAGAGCTTTTCTAGCCCTGTATGGCTTATTTATTTTATCTTGTCTTTGAGACTTAATTTATCAGACTTTGTATTATTTATTTGAACCATTTATATTTATCAAACTTTATGCTTTTATCTAGCGCACTTAGTTTACTTGCCTTGCCACTGGAATTCAAATATATTTCAAAAACTTTCTAGATTTCACAAATTGTTGGGATTCATTCCTTACACAAGCCTTAATAAACCTCAAAATAAAACTTCAACATGTAAATCCTAATCAAGCAAAGCTTCAAGGTGCTTTTCAACCTACTTGTCATCTTGACAAGTGAGAATCGTGCTCAACCATTTTACACATAGTAAATCTTCAGGTTTTGTCAGGCCAAGTTCTCGGGACTTCAAAACCATCCATAGTCTCAAGCTTGTAGGTTCCTCTACCTTGAACACTTTTGATCTTGTATGGCCCTTCCCAATTTGGGGCAAGTTTCCATTTCTGCCCTACACCAGAAGCTTCCACCTTCCTCAGGACTAAGTCACCCTGCTTAAAGAACCTTTCCTTAACCCTTAGGTTGTTGTAGAACGAAGCCTTTTTCTGATATTCCATTATCTTTGCAAGTGCCTCATCTCCTACTTCGTCGATTAGATCCAGGGCTAACCTTTGCCTTTCCTCATTTTCCTCAGCATTGAAAGCTTGAATCCTGGGAGAGGAATGTGATATTTCTACAGGAACAACCACTTCTGCCCCATATGCTAACATGAAGGGAGTTGCTCCAGTCGTGACTCTACAGGTAGTCCTATAGGCCCATAGTATTGGAAGTATTTCATCCACCCATTTATTCCTCGACTTCTTGATCCTCTTATTTAGTCCATCCAGGATTATTCGATTCGCCACTTCCGCTTGCCCATTGGCTTGCGGGTGAGCCACATAGGTGAATCATAATTCAATTTCATTCTCCCCACAATACTTCTTGAATTCCTCATTATTGAACTGTGTTCCATTGTTAGTGACTAGGATGCGGGGAATTCTATATAGGCACATGATATTTTCCCACAGGAATTGTGCAACCTGCTTAGTTGTGATTTTGGCTAAAGGCTTGGCTTCAATCCACTTAGTACAATAATCAATGGCTACAATCAGAAACTTCCTTTATGTCGTGGCCATGGGGAAAGGCCCAAGTATATCCATTCCCCACATTGCAAACGGGATGTGAGAATTAATTGAAGTCAACATCTCGGAGGGTTGTCGAATAACGGGTGCATATTTCTGACAACGATCACACTTCTTCACATACTCCTTGGCATCGGCCATCATTTTCGGCCAATAGAAGCCTAAACGGGTTATCTTATGAGCTAGCGCTCTGCTCCCCAAGTGTTGCCCACAGATACCTTCATGTACTTCCTCAAGAGCCAAGCGTGCCTCATCGGGCCTAAGACATCCTAAGTAAGGAACCACATAAGATCTTTTATACAAAATTCCATCTATCAAGGAGTATTTCAGTGGTCGAACAGCCAATCTTCAGGCTTCAGTAACATCATTTGGCAACCAACAGGTTTGAATATGGGCCTTAATGGGATCTATCCATGACGTCCCCAGACCTATAGGAGCTACAAGCTTAACATCAATGCTCTGTGACTTCAGAACGCGGAAGTATACACTTCCTGAACTTTCCTCTATCTCAGATGAAGCAAACTTTGATAATGCATCTACCTTAGCATTTTCCTCCCTTGGAATGTGCTCAACATAGCATTCATCGAATTGGGTCATCATAGCCCTTACTAGGGGAACGTACTTATCCATCGTATCATCCTTTGCTTCAAACTCTCCCTTCACTTGGGATATGACCAACTTCGAGTCTCTACAGACCTTCAAGTTCTTGACTATCAGTGTCCCTGCTAGGCCGAGGCCAGCTATCAGAGCTTCATATTTTGCCTCATTATTTGTGGTTGGAAAGTCTAACTTCATAGCATATTCGATTAAGAACCCATCGGGGCTTTGTAAAACCAAACCTGCTCCACTTGAATTTATTTTTGATGCTCTATCAAAATAGAGAACCCAATATTCCTTCTCCTTATCATCCTTTTCTTTGTCGTCCCCCTTATCAACTTCTTTGCCTTGAGGTGTGGTATCTTCCTGCCCCCCGACTTCTTGGTTGGTTATGGTACATTCCACCGCGAAGTCAGCCAATGCCTGGGCTTTTATTGCCGTTCGTGGCTTATACTTGATGTCGAATTCTCCCAGCTCTGTTGCCCATTTGATCAGCCTCCCACTAGCCTTGGGACTATGAATAATATTTCTCAAGGGCTGATTTGTTAGTACTTCAATCTTATGAGCCTGAAAGTAAGGACACAACTTTCTTGAAGCCATTACCAAGGCTAAAGAAAACTTCTCAATAGTTGAATAATTCAACTCAGCTCCATACAGAATTTTGCTAACATAGTATACGGGTTTCTGGATTTTAAGTTCCTCCTTAACAATTACAGCGCTCAAGACATTCTCTAAAACAACCAAGTACAAGTATAAAACTTCATGCAGAGCTGGCTTGGCCAATAATGGGGCATGGGCCATATATTTCTTTAATTCCTCGAATGCCTTCTGGCTTTCCTCATTCCATACAAAATCCTTAACCTTCTTTAAGGACTTGAAGAATGACAAACACTTGTCTTCAGACTTTGAGATGAATCGTCCCAATGCAACAACCCTTCCAGTGAGCTTTTGAACATCTTTAATAGTTTTTGGGGGCTCCATGTCCAGGATTGCCTTTATTTTATTGGGATTGGCCTCGATCCCTTTCTTGGAGACCATCAATCCCAAAAACTTTCCAGATCCTACTCCGAAAGCACAATTTGTAGGATTTAACATCATCTTGTGGTACCTCAGGACCTTGAAAGCTTCCCTTAAATGGGTTATATGGTCAGTCTTCAATAGACTCTTGACTAACATGTCATCAACATAAACTTCCATGGTCTTTCCAATAAGATCCTTAAAAATTTAATTTACCAACCTTTGATAAGTGGCTCCTGCATTCTTGAGACCAAATGCCATAACAAGATAACAATAAACACCAAAGTCAGTGATGAATGATACCTTTGGGATGTCGTCCTTGTGCATCTTGATCTGATTGTATCCACTAAATCCATCCATGAAACTCAGAATCTCATGTCCAGCAGTGGCATCTATTAAAGTATCTATCTTTGGCAACGAGAAACAGTCCTTAGGGCATGCGTCATTCAGATCGGTGAAGTCCACACACATCCTCCATTTTCCATTAGCCTTCTTCACCATTATAGGGTTTGCTAACTATTCTGGAAATTGTATCTCCTCAATGAAACCAGCCTCTAAGAGCTTCTCTACTTCCTGTTTTATAGCTTCTTGCCTCTCTGGAGCAAAACTTCTTTTCTTTTGCTTCACTATCTTCTGATTTGGATCCACATTCATCTTGTGAGTAATCAGTTCTGGGTCTATGCCTGGCATATCAGCTGCTGATCATGCAAACACATCACTATTTTCTTGCAGAAATTTCACCAACTTCCCTCTAAGGGGCTCCTTTAGTGTGGCTCCAACGAAATTCACTTTCTCAGGATCCTCGGGAGCTAAAGGAATCAAAACCAAGTCTTCTGTTGGCTTCCCTCTTTTCTCATCATTCTCACGGGTATCTAGATCTTCAATAGGCAGAACTTTCCCCCAACTCCATCTGCCCTCAAAGAGGCTACATAACAACTTCTATCCATTTTTTGATCTTCTCTCTCTTCTCCAATCCCATTCCGGGTGGAAAACTTCATAACTGAATGGTAGGAAGAAGGGACTGCCTTAAAGGCATGTATCCCTGCTCTCCCCATAATAGTATTATAAGTTGAACTAGCCTTCACCACCATAAAATCCAACATCTGTGTTGCTTGCCTTGGTTCATGTCCTATGGTTGTTGGCAACTTGATTATCCCTTCCACGGGGCACTCCAATCCTGCAAATCCATATATCGGCATATCGGTCGGGGTTAATTGAGAATCATTATAACCCATCCTTAAAAAGGTGTCATGGAGCAAGATATCCACTGAAGCACCATTATCCATAAGGACCCTCTTAACCGGGTTGTTTCCTATTATCGGTGTTATGACCAGCGAGTCGTCATGAGGAAATTTCACACCCTCTAGGTCAGAATCATCAAAAGCCATTGTTATTCCTGTCCTGGCCCTCTTCGGGGCTTCCCCAACAATATGCATAACATCCCTGGTATATGCTTTTCTGGAGTTCTTGGATAATCCAGCAGCAGTTGGTCCTTCAAAAATTGTGTTTATCACAGGTCCTCGGGGTCGTAGTCCTCCAAAAATTGCATTTATAACTGGTCCCCTAGGATGGGGATTCCGCCCCTGATCGTCTTGGTCCCTCCTACGATCTTCAAAGTTCTTTCTCCCATTATTATTCCTATCTCTTCCTTCCCTAGTGTACTTGTTCAATATTCCTTTCCGAATGAGGAATTCTATTTCATCTTTCAGTTTCCTACACTCCTCGGTGTCATGACCAACATCTTTGTGAAATCTAAAATATTTTCTCTTATCTAGCTTGGAAGGATCAGCCTTCCAGGGTTTAGTCTAACGAATATCTTGATCTTTCTCGATTTCCATCAAGATCTGGCTTCTAGGAGCATTCAGCTTAGCGTATTCAGTGAACTTTTGTCCAGGTCCTCGTTTCTTTGGGGTTGAATCAGGGTTTTACTCAGTTCTGGGATACTTGTTCTTAGCAATATATTCCAGATTAGTTTTTCGCTTCTTGCCTCCAGTCGGCTCGTTACTCACTACTGTCTTCCTCATGCTCTCCTCTACTTTAATGTACTTCCCGACCCTATCTTGGAGCTGCAACATGCTTTCAAGGGGGCGTTTGGCCAAGGACATCTTGAAGAACTCATCCCTAGTTCCCTGTTGCAGTGCTATCATGGATACCTTGTCATCAAGGTCCGGAACTTTTAAAGTTTCCTTCGTGAAACGATTCAGGTAGCCTCTCAAGGACTTCTTCGCTCCCTGCACAATGCTCATGAGGGATGCTGAACTTTTCTCATGCACTCTCCCGCTGATGAACTGTTTAATAAAAGTCTGACTTAATTCTCTAAAGGACCCAATAGAGTTCGGGGGCAAACGACTATACTATCTTTGAGCCATACCCGACAGGGTTTGAGGAAAGGCCCGACACTTATTAGCGTCATTCACGGGCTGCAATAATAGTGCATTAGAGAATGTCCTGACATGATTAGCGGGATCTCCCGTGCCATCAGAACCTTTGATAGTGGGCATCTTGAACTTCTTTGAGATATGAGCATTTATTATCTCTTCAGTGAATGGTGGAGTAGGATCATCAGGATCTCCAAGGGGAAGAAGATTGCTTGGATCAGCTCTTGGGACTACAGCCCTTCTTTGTGACGGACCATTCAGGTCTATGATTGGAGGAGGATTTCTCCCCCTAGGTGGTAATAGGAGTCTGGGAGCCTGGTGTGCCTCCAAGTCGCACTTCAGCCTTTGATTCTCAGCCTCGTGGGCCTTGATTCTCTCCTGTACTTTTTGGGGATTCACCCCTCGGGAGCTCCTAGAACGTTGGTTACCATCAGCTCTTTGCCAGCATGTCTCCTTCTTGGGTCCACTTTATCATCCGAAGATTTGGAGTCTCTCTCAGTATAAGGACCAGCAAATTCCTGATCCTCTGGGATACGAGCCAAACCTTGTATGTAGGGGGGTGTTCTCCCTCTTGCTTCACTCCGTCCAGCGTGTCCACTTCCTCCAACCTTGGGGTAAAGAGGCATCCCATAAGGGGCGTTAGTAGTCATAATAGTTGAATACTCATACCCAATGGGTCAAGAATTCACAGGTGTATGTAGCTGCTGAAGTTGGGAATTCGTCCCTTGAGTAGCCGAGGGAATCGTCCCTTGTGGCCGAGGTTCAGTTGCCCCTACCTAGGCTTCTCCTTAGGTGGCGGCATAGGTTGAATGTGGAGGTACCTCCACGGTTGACGAAATCATTTGGGTTGTCCCCGCGGGGGTTCCTCCTTCAAGGGCGCTGCTTGTTCTCCGTGTTCTCGCCATGGTTGTTGTTTTTCCTACAAACGGCGCCAAATGTTATGAATCAAAAATTAAGGTATACTAATTGTTATGTTTATTACTAGGGAACGTGAGCTTCGATGCTCGATTTGACTGCGCTTGTGTTTCGTGACTCAATCTGCCTTAACAAGATGCCTACTTACCTTACTGTATGCCAATGATCAAGTCAAAAACGTAGTTCTGATCTGTGGGGTGAGGCACCTTATATATGTTGGGAGTCCTTGAATTGGACTTGAGTTAGGAGATTTGGTGGTCAAGTCTCAGAATTAGAATGGACTTTGGAGTCCTAAGAAGTAGGAAGCTGATTCCTTATCCCACCAGGTTCCTTGGAGGCCAATCTACAAGGATTTATTTCTCCATTTGGACTCATCTTATCAGCTGACTTATCCCCTATTAATTAATTACGAAATTAATTAATATTCAGGGTTTTGGGTCTTCTCAAATGGGCCTAGCTGTTGGTCCAATTCTGATATGATTAATGCAACATTAATTACATTCCCAGGCCTTATTTTCTTCCCTATCAAAAGCATGCACTGGTCCTTAGTTTAGAAGTGACAAACAGATTTATATTTTCTTGTATTCTCTCAAGGAAGAAGCTGAGTTCTTATATTTTTAAAACACAGAATTTGTAGAAAGACAAACATAAATAATACAAATTAAGTGAGTTTTGAAATATTGTGCAAGTGATTTTATTTCTGTTGAACATAAAATCTTTATAATTATAAAATGTTTTGTTCACCTAATATCCAAGATGATAAAATGCTAAAAATCCAGAAAACACATTCACCCCCTTTGTATTATACTCAATAGCTAACAGATGTCAAAGAACCCTTCTGCTATTTGTATCATGTTATTTGCAACTGGTGCAACCGGCAAACATGTGTTAAATATTTTACCCAATTCAAAGTTTAGAGCCACCTCAAAAGCTGGATGATGTGGTCCAAGTCCATTTTCCAAATCCAGAATCTCAACAAAGCGGATAAAAGGGTATGGACATCAACAAGACGCTCACAATGGTTGAAACCATACTCAGCTAAAAATATAGGAGCTCTGTTGTGTGTTGAGTAAATGGTTGTGATTTTACAAGTCCGAGGTTAATATCCAGCTTCAAAAATTTGGTTAAGTTCTGAGTGAAGCACATTAATCTATTGAGCTACTTTTGTGCGACCCCCCGCTTCCAGAATCGCTTCATCCTATTCATTCAAGAGCTCAAAAACATGAATGGTATCAGTTTCTATATGAATGTGGGTAAGACTTCGTAAAACAGATTGCTTCATTTCAAAGTGCAATGCCCATGCTTGAGATTGGAGACCTACCATACCCCTCATAATGCCCATTACTCCCCAGAAATATCCATCTGTATAGTCCCGAACAACTAGTCCAACACTATTAATGTTGCCTCTGTGGTTTTTTACATCATCCACAACTCCATGCACGTTAATTTTTATTACATCCTTGTTTGGAGCAAACCATACATTATTGAAATCCATGGGGTAAAAGAGAGAAAAAAGAAAGAAAAGAAAGAAGTGGAGAGGTGAAGATAAAGAGTGAACAAAGGGAATGTTGAATATATACACCAGAGTAATGGACAAAGAGATGTATTTCGAATCTCCAAAAAGGTTAATGATGACCAGCTGGCTTAATACTGAGGGAGCTTTTGGAGAAAAGCGAAAGGTGAAAAGATTAGTTAGATGCTTCCTAGAGATTAGCAGAAAGGTGACATCTGTAATATCCGGGATATATCGTGTAATTATTTTGACCATAAATGAATATTATTTGAATATTATAAGAATTTTTGGTGAATTACGTGTTAATTGATATATGTGTTTGATGTTTACATGTGATAAAATTTGTGAATTTTAATTTATATATATCTAAAACTAGCTATAGATTATTTTTACATTTTTCTAGCAATTCACATGTCATTTTATGTTTTATAAATGATTTATAGATTTAATTAAATATTTTGCAAATTAAATATTAATTATTTTGAATATTCAAGAATCGTCCAATTTCAAAGGTTTTTATGTTTTTTACTACCCGGAAGTTACAGGAAAACTCATTTTTAGCCTAATTTGATTATTTCGAGCATTTTCCGTGTTTTGACTTTTTCGATCCGGAATACGATTTTACCTATACGAATCCCGGTAAAAATTTTACGATATTATTTAATCGATTCGGTAAACTGATAAAACAAATATATTCGATATACGAGATATTTTGATTAAAATACTCTATTATCTTCTCGTACTATGTGTAACCAAAAGCGCTAAACCCCAAAACTGTATTAAAAAGCCCGGTTTTGATGTTTATCCTAAAACCGGTACTGAATTGGATCAGTTGTATCAATACTTAACTCTATTTTCATATATGATATGATCCAACAGGGTACCAATATTTCGTAAATATAAATAGTCGTTACCGTACTTTATTTTCTACAGATAAACATAAACAAACAATAAAATTAGATAATTATCTAGAGAAACAGTAATATTCGTCGCATTCTTCATAATTAAACGAAGATTTGAGGGCGTTATCAGATTCCCATCTTAGAGTATGAGTAAAAATCAAGTTTTATAATCTCTATCAATGCAGAAATATCAGGTAATTTTCTACTTATTTTACTAGATTTGAATTTAATTAATATTAAATTAAGACTTTTTCATTCTGATGTTGTTTATGTGTTTTGATGATTGCGTGTTGTAGATCATTGAATTATGGTCAATTTGGTATATTATATGTTGAATTTTGAGCTTTATATCATAGAGAAATTAAGGTTTGATTTTCGAATTCATAAAATTAGGGTTTGAATGTTCTTGAGTGTTCTCGATTGAAATTAAGGTTTTCTTTTCTATTGAATATGGGTAAATTCTAGGGTTATCAGTGTGTTGGGCTTCATTAGAGGATTTGAAATATGTGATTGCATGTGATATTGGAAGTCTGGATCGAGCTAATCGAAAAATGTAGAGTTCATCGGCGTTAATGGTCGATTTAGTTGGATTTCTTGTTCCAGATGCCATTTATGTTGATGGTTGCTAGGTTTGAGTTCCTAGGACGAAGTGGAATGATTTCATGTCAAGAAACGAAGCAAAAAAACAAGTTTGCAGGGTGAATTGAGGTCATCAGAATCCGGCGACGACCACCGAAAACTGGGTTCATCCCCAGAATCCAGCGGGTTCATCCGGACCCGGTTGACCCAGTTTTTGACTCGTTTTGAAACCCTTTTTTGATCTATTTTCCCCTAATTTTAAAACCAAAAACTTGTTTATGTGATTTTCTATTGAAAAATAATTCAAAAATTGTTTTTTCAATTTCAAAAATTCATTTTTAATTTTCCAAAATTCATTTTAATTATTTAACAATTCAGAAATAGATCTGAATTATTTAATTAATTAATTTTAGTTAATAATTTATTTAATTGGTCAATTAATTTAAATATTAATTAATTAATTATTTTAATTATTCATTATTTAATTTTAATTGATTATTTAATTGGATTAATTTGTATCGTTTGATTTAAAATTTTCAAAAAATAGTTTCAAGGTTTAAAATAATTTTCCAAATTATGTTTAATGCTTGATAATAATTTATAAATGATTTTAAAGCAAGTTTCAGGTATTCGAACCTTGTTATTTATTTATAAAATGATTCTTTTATCTGTTTAAATTCTAAAAAATGTTCAAAAATCTGTATTAAATGCTAGAAACATCATTTTAACCCCGAACCTTCTTTGAAAAATTATTTTTATCAAGTACCTTACGTGCTATGTGTTATCTGATTAATGTATAATATTCCTATGTATTCATTGTAGATAGAAGCTTTTAACATCTGTGTGACGATTAGAATAATATTAGATTGAGTATTGATAGATACTTGTGATGTTTAACATAGAAAGCGGAGCGTAGGAAAGGAAAACAAGTGGTCAGTGAATAGAACCGATAGACTAGTGCAAGTGAAGTGGAAATTGGTTGAGATAAGACAAGTATTCTTGAACCTTCTTGAGATATGTTGCAAGTATTCTGTATAATTCTTGTTTTATATTCCAAATGCTTTGAATTGCTTAACCCTGATCATATCATTTGACACTTGAAAAATAAGCCTTCTTCATGGGGAACCATTGATTGTTGAATCCCCAGATACTAAACCACACAAATACAATACTACTCCAAAAATACATTCACACTATATACCAAACACTGAAATAGAACTGCTTGAACATATAGTAACTTGTACATTCTATAATACCTTGTAACATCAAAGGACTAAACCTTGTATAACCTGTTGTGCATATGTTGTGTACTTGATGATTTCATAAACAAAACACCTAAGTAGATTTTACTTAGTGAAATAATGCAGCACTCGACGGATAAGAATTATAGTCCCTACGGATAACTCATTATAGTCCCGACGGATAATGATTTATTATCCATCGAGTGAGTAGCTTATGTAATAATGAGTCTGAAGCACATTTCTGCATACACCTTTGTAAAGATTCTGTAGTAGCATATAAGTCATGTTGACTTTAACTAGATATGCAGAACAGGTTGATTAATTGTACATAAATGATGTCTTGTAATTCTGCATAAGTGAAATGAAGTCAAGTGCCAAAATAGCTACCGACGGATGATTAGCAAAGCCATCGACGGATGATCAAATGGCTATCGACGAATGTTTAATATAGTAGTCAACGGATGATCAATAAAGCCATCAACGGATGATCATAAAGTCGACGGATGATCATGTACCCAACGGGTAAAGAATGCAAACTTCAGTTGAGAGTGACAACTGGTCACATGCATCGGGATGTATGCAAATGGAATGAGGAAGCCTATTAACTGGGTAATAGAGAACAAAGTAACAAAGCATTAGAACTGATAGTTTTTATAATGATACTATCTTTTGACTTTGTAATCTTGGTAATATATAAACCAAGAAGCAGCAAATAGAAACTAAGATCTGAGATACAAAAAGTGAGAAACATTTGTAAGCAGAATTATTAGCATTTCTCTGTATTCTCAGTAGTTCAAATTTGTAAGCAGCTGTGAGCATTCTTGCACACAGAGTTCTCTCGATATAATATATATCTCTGGTGGAGTTGTTTAAATCCACCAGAAACTTTTTAAAGACTCTTGTTTTTAATTACTTATGTTTTGATTCACTTAAGTTTTCATTCTGCATTGTGCTAATCAAAACACTTATATCTATATTCGAGTTTGAACATTTTAATTTTAAGAAAAGGTTCAAGAATTCCATTCAACCCCCCCTTCTGTAATTCATGCTATATTATCATGGGACTAACAAGTGGTATCAAAGCAAGCTCTTAATTCCTTAGATCTCTTCCAAAGGAATGGAAACCAATGACAGTCTCATTAAGAAACTCACAAGATTATAAGGAGTTTACTTTGGAGATACTGTATGGCATCCTGAAAACCTATGAGCTTGAAATATAGCAGGATGAAAGGATGGAGAGAGGAAAGAACAAAGGAGGATCCATTGCACTAGTTGCTGATTTGGAAAAGGAGAAGGAAGTGAAGATGGAAGTTGTTGAATCAACTTCTAAGGTCTGTGAGAACAAGGGCAAGGGGCTTGCAGTAGAAAATGAAGATTCATTGAGCCAAGATGACATGGAGGACATTGATGAGCACTTAGCATTTCTTTCCAGGAGATTTTCCAAGCTCAAGTTCAAGAAGAACTTCGGAGCAGCCAAGCCAAATAGAAACATGGTGGATAAGTCCAAATTCAAATATTTCAAATGTGGCTTGGCAGGGCATTTTGCCAATAAGTGTAGAAAGTCAGATTCCAGTAAGAAAAAGTTTGAGTCTGTGGATTATAAGAAAAAATACTTTGATCTACTCAAACAAAAGGAAAGGGCTTTGGATGAAGATGAAGATGTCAGCTATGTTAATCTAGCCCTAACGGCCAAGTCTGATGAGACAGAGACAAGTTCCTCAAGCAATCAGGTAATTACTACAAACTTGCACATTTATCTAAAGCTGAGTGTAATGATGCCATAAATGACATGTCTATAGAATTATATCATTTGTGTGTTACACTTAAGTCTCTTACTAAAGAAAATGCCAAAATCAAAGAAAACAATTTATTTTTAAGTGAGAGGAATAATGTGCTTGAGTCTCAGTTTATTGATCTTGAGAAATTAAGAATTGAGTGTAAGATTGCCAAGGAGGAATTAACCGAGTCCTTGAAAAAGGAAGAGATTTTAAAGAAGCAGCTCGAACGTGAACAAGAGGTGATTAAAGCATGGAAAACATCCAGGGATGTCCATGCTCAAATCACCAAAGTTCAAGGAATTGAGTCTTTATGTGATGAAGCCTGGAAAAAGAACAAAGAGAAACTAGAACCTAATTTGGTAGATGGACTGCTAACAGATGTAGACTCGACGGATGATGAGGACTATCCGTCACATAACAAAAAGTGTTATCCGTCGAATGATGAAAATCCTCATTCGTCGGCTGTGAGCAAGCCCATTAGCAAAGCCAAACTAATCAAGCTGAATGAGAAGTATGGGTCTGTTTCCAAGAACTTTGTTTCAGGAGAGTCAAGTCAAGTTAAGAAAGTGAAAAAGGCTAATGTTGGTCATATGACTGTCAAACAGTTAAGTGACAGACTTGAGAAAATTGAGGTAAAAAAAGAGACTAAAAGGGAAAACAATAGGAATGGTAAAGTAGGGATTAACAAACACAATTACTACACACATGATAAATATGCTCCTAGAAAAATATGTGTCAAGTGTGGTAGTGTAAATCATTTATCTGCTAATTACAAATCTGCCATGCCTACTCCCATGTCTGTTCAGTCTCAATTTCCTAACATGAATGCCATGCCTCCCATGCCTGTCAATGCTATGCCTACACAGAACATGAATTCACAGTTTGCTAATATGCCATTTATACCTAATCCTTATTATGCTGCATATAGTATGCCACAAATGCCACTTAGCATGCCTTACTGGAATAACATGTTCACACCAAGCATGCCATTTTCTGTTAATCATAATATGCATGATAATTCTGTTATAATGAATGACTTCAAAGGTCCAATCCAAATGACTAAGGATGAATCTAAAATTCCTGAGTCAAATGAGATAAGACCTAAGAAATAGAAAAAGAAAGCTAACAAGGCAGGACCCAAGGAAACTTGGGTACCAAAATTAACTTGATTTGATTTTGATGTGTGCAGGGAAACAGAAAGAATCTTTGGTACTTGGATAGTGGTTGTTCAAGACACATGACTGGTGATTCTACCCTGCTCACAGAGTTTAAGGAGAGAGCTGGCCCAAATATTACTTTTGGAGATGACAGCAAGGGTTATACTGTGGGATATGGCTTGATTTCAAAGGACAATGTCATCATTGAGGAGGTTGCCTTAGTGGATGGTCTGAAACACAATATGTTGAGTATCAACCAGCTTTGTGACAAAGGCAATTCAGTAACCTTCAACTCAGAAACCTGTGTTGTGACTAATAAAAGAAGCAATAAAATGGTTCTCACTGGTGTGAGAAGAGGAAATGTGTATCTAGCTGATTTCAACTCAACTAAAGCAGAATCTGTAACTTGTCTTCTCAGTAAAGCAAGTCAGGATGAAAGTTGACTATAGCATAAGAAGCTATCTCATTTAAACTTCAAGACCATGAATGAGCTGGTAAAGAAAGAATTGGTAAGAGGCATTCCTCTAGTGGAGTTTTTAAAGGATGGACTGTGTGATTCCTGCCAAAAAGGGAAGCAGATCAAAGCATCATTCAGAATCTTTACATCTTTGTAAAGATTCTGTAGTAGCATATAAGTCATGTTGACTTTAACTAGATATGCAGAATAGGTTGATTAATTGTACATAAATGATGTCTTGTAATTCTGCATAAGTGAAATGAAGTCAAGTGCCAAAATAGCTACCGACGGATGATTAGCAAAGCCATCGACGGATGATCAAATGGCTATCGACGAATGTTTAATATAGCAGTCGACGGATGATCAATGAAGCCATCAATGGATGATCATAAAGTCGACGGATGATCATGTACCCAACGGATAAAGAATTCAAACATCAGTTGACAGTGACAACTGGTCACATGCGTCGGGATGTATGCAAATGGAATGAGGAAGCCTATTAACTGGGTAATAGAGAACAAAGTAACAAAGCATTAGAACTGATAGTTTTTATAATGATACTATCTTTTGACTTTGTAATCTTGGTAATATATAAACCAAGAAGTAGCAAATAGAAACTAATATCTGAGATACAAAAAGTGAGAAACATTTGTAAGCAGAATTATTAGCATTTCTCTGTATTCTCAGTAGTTCAAATTTGTAAGCAGCTGTGAGCATTCTTGCACACAGAGTTCTCTCGATATAATATATATCTCTGGTGGAGTTGTTTAAATCCACCAGAAAGTTTTAAAGACTCT
Source organism: Apium graveolens (assembly GCF_009905375.1). Classification (NCBI taxonomy): domain Eukaryota; kingdom Viridiplantae; phylum Streptophyta; class Magnoliopsida; order Apiales; family Apiaceae; genus Apium; species Apium graveolens. Next base: position 105,277,275 of record NC_133657.1, on the reverse strand, counting down.
TGTTTTTAATTACTTATGTTTTGATTCACTTAAGTTTTTATTCCGCATTGTGCTAATCAAAACACTTATATCTATATTCGAGTTTGAACATTTTAATTTTAAGAAAAGGTTCAAGAATTTCATTCAACCCCCCCTTCTGTAATTCTTGCTATATTCTCAATGGACTAACATAACCATTACCATTGTCTACCTATTATTTGATTCTTCTACATACTTGAAGCCATTTTTCATACCTACCTTGATATACCTTTATGGTACTCATGAATTACATTATACTTTGAGAAAAATGGCTTATCAATGTTAAATATGATTCCGTTTTATTGAATTACATTATTTATCATATTGAAGTGTTATACAATTGGATAGTTTTCTAAATGTGGACCAGATTTGTGGTCGTGTTTGGCCGGTGTATGCCTTAGATCCAGTATATAGAGCAGAGATGTGTGCCTTACTCGGGGTTAGTGCGTGACAGATCATCAGCCTAACCTTGGTTTTTAAAATTAATTATGAATATCCAATTCTAATATTTGCTTAACAAGAAACTTGATTCCTCTGAATTGTATCATTTGATCATTGTTTAACCTCAATTATTGTCACTGTGACTTGCTGGGCTAGTTAGCTCACTCTTGCAAATCTTTTTATGTTCTTTTTGAGTTAAGAAGGAAAATATTAATAAAGAGGATCTGTAAAGTAGTGTGTGAGCTAGGATTCCAGGTTGAATTGGATCGAGCTAGCATGAGCTTTATGCTTTAGTTTTGAGTTTTGTAAGTTTTTAAGAATGTTTTATTATCAGTTGTAAGTTCAACTAGTTGAGATTTGGTACGATGTAATATAAGTTAAGGTTGTGGCTTGTTTCGTACTTTAACCTATTGCGATCCGCGGTTGTGTAGTGTAGGGTCATTACAATTATTATTTCTTATACAATTTTATATTGTATGTGTGTGTTGTGAACTCCAAATTTCTGACTCGAGTTTGGAGGGCATTATAACACCTGTCCAAATTAGAGAACTGAAGAGCCAATCATGATTAACTACTGCCCCCTTATGTAACAATATTATAACCAACCACTAATGATAATGGGTTTTTTAGCCCATTCTTTAGCAAGATTTTCAGTGGTATTATTGTACTTTTGGGGAATATGAATAAGATTTATACTCAAATATTTCCAAGATCCTGATAAGATCCTCTGGTTAATGCTATCTATGGCTGCTAATAAATTAGAACAATACTAAACTTACTCATTAAACTGTTGGGCAAATTGATTCATTCTCAAACAACTCATCCTCAAACTGATGGACAAATTGAGGTAACTAATCGAACCTTGGAAAATATGATTTGAACTGTTTATTACGAGAAGCCGAAATAATAGGATGTCGCTTTGCCTCAGGTTGAATTTTCTTAAAATAACACGGTACATTCTGCAACGGGAAAGTCACCTTTCTCTTTATTATAGACTGATGTTTCTATGCATATAGTCGATTTGGCAAAGTTACCTAAATCACAGGGGAGCGAACATTTTTACTAATTGTGAATTAATATTCTTTTCAGGTTGACGTGCCCTTGGAAGTAGTGCATTTGATAGATGAGTATTGGAGTAATGTGGTAAGAATCACATGGTTATATATTTTGTTAAAAGGTTCTATTGCCTGGTCATTTCTTTAACTGTAAAGACTCTACTTTGTATCATGAAACGAGCTTTGCTTCATGTCATCATCTTTCTCTTGATAGATTGTTTATTCTTATTATCAAGGCTAAAGCGGGTAGGTGCTAATAGTTGTTTGGCTCAATAGTGAATACAGTTTAGAAGTATAGGAGCTGTGTACAAGGTAGAGGAGTCGGCAGGTCGGACCATTACTGGTAGTATTGACTACAGAAAATGGTCTGTTACTAAGACCTTCCATATTGGTGATATTATTTGTATGTCTTCTTTCTCACCTCCACATTCATGGTGTTATTGCTCTACCACTGTTTACATGTACTTTGTTTTTAAATGGCGTATAAACTGTGGTGCTTTTGTTGTGTGTTTTTGTTGTAGTCTTGATTTATACAAAGCAATTATGCTGATCTCTCTAAATAATTAAAAACCATTTGTTGATTTAGATTTTACACTTAATCTTTATAACTTATAAATACAAGAAGTGCATCAAATATTTCCAAACAATTTAACTCTTCACTAGGGAAAATAGCCACCAAAAGCTTGTGCAGATTATAAGAAAAAATACTTTGATCTACTCAAACAAAAGGAAAGGGCTTTGGATGAAGATGAAGATGTCAGCTATGTTAATCTAGCCCTAACGGCCAAGTCTGATGAGACAGAGACAAGTTCCTCAAGCAATCAGGTAATTACTACAAACTTGCACATTTATCTAAAGCTGAGTGTAATGATGCCATAAATGACATGTCTATAGAATTATATCATTTGCGTGTTACACTTAAGTCTCTTACTAAAGAAAATGCCAAAATCAAAGAAAACAATTTATTTTTAAGTGAGAGGAATAATGTGCTTGAGTCTCAGTTTATTGATCTTGAGAAATTAAGAATTGAGTGTAAGATTGCCAAGGAGGAATTAACTGAGTCCTTGAAAAAGGAAGAGATTTTAAAGAAGCAGCTCGAACGTGAACAAGAGGTGATTAAAGCATGGAAAACATCCAGGGATGTCCATGCTCAAATCACCAAAGTTCAAGGAATTGAGTCTTTATGTGATGAAGCCTGGAAAAAGAACAAAGAGAAACTAGAACCTAATTTGGTAGATGGACTGCTAACAGATGTAGACTCGACGGATGATGAGGACTATCCGTCACATAACAAAAAGTGTTATCCGTCGAATGATGAAAATCCTCATTCGTCGGCTGTGAGCAAGCCCATTAGCAAAGCCAAACTAATCAAGTTGAATGAGAAGTATGGGTCTGTTTCCAAGAACTTTGTTTCAGGAGAGTCAAGTCAAGTTAAGAAAGGGAAAAAGGCTAATGTTGGTCATATGACTGTCAAACAGTTAAGTGACAGACTTGAGAAAATTGAGGTAAAAAAGAGACTAAAAGGAAAAACAATAGGAATGGTAAAGTAGGGATTAACAAACACAATTACTACACACATGATAAATATGCTCCTAGAAAAATATGTGTCAAGTGTGGTAGTGTAAATCATTTATCTGTTAATTACAAATCTGCCATGCCTAATCCCATGTCTGTTCAGTCTCAATTTCCTAACATGAATGCCATGCCTCCCATGCCTGTCAATGCTATGCCTACACAGAACATGAATTCACAGTTTGCTAATATGCCATTTATACCTAATCCTTATTATGATGCATATAGTATGCCACAAATGCCACTTAGCATGCCTTACTGGAATAACATGTTCACACCAAGCATGCCATTTTCTGTTAATCATAATATGCATGATAATTCTGTTACAATGAATGACTTCAAAGGTCCAATCCAAATGACTAAGGATGAATCTAAAATTCCTGAGTCAAATGAGATAAGACCTAAGAAACAGAAAAAGAAAGCTAACAAGGCAGGACCCAAGGAAACTTGGGTACCAAAATTAACTTGATTTGATTTTGATGTGTGCAGGGAAACAGAAAGAATCTTTGGTACTTGGATAGTGGTTGTTCAAGACACATGACTGGTGATTCTACCCTGCTCACAGAGTTTAAGGAGAGAGCTGGCCCAAATATTACTTTTGGAGATGACAGCAAGGGTTATACTGTGGGATATGGCTTGATTTCAAAGGACAATGTCATCATTGAGGAGGTTGCCTTAGTGGATGGTCTGAAACACAATATGTTGAGTATCAACCAGCTTTGTGACAAAGGCAATTCAGTAACCTTCAACTCAGAAACCTGTGTTGTGACTAATAAAAGAAGCAATAAAATGGTTCTCACTGGTGTGAGAAGAGGAAATGTGTATCTAGCTGATTTCAACTCAACTAAAGCAGAATCTGTAACTTGTCTTCTCAGTAAAGCAAGTCAGGATGAAAGTTGACTATAGCATAAGAAGCTATCTCATTTAAACTTCAAGACCATGAATGAGCTGGTAAAGAAAGAATTGGTAAGAGGCATTCCTCTAGTGGAGTTTTTAAAGGATGGACTGTGTGATTCCTGCCAAAAAGGGAAGCAGATCAAAGCATCATTCAGAATCTTTACATCTTTGTAAAGATTCTGTAGTAGCATATAAGTCATGTTGACTTTAACTAGATATGCAGAATAGGTTGATTAATTGTACATAAATGATGTCTTGTAATTCTGCATAAGTGAAATGAAGTCAAGTGCCAAAATAGCTACCGACGGATGATTAGCAAAGCCATCGACGGATGATCAAATGGCTATCGACGAATGTTTAATATAGCAGTCGACGGATGATCAATGAAGCCATCAACGGATGATCATAAAGTCGACGGATGATCATGTACCCAACGGATAAAGAATTCAAACATCAGTTGACAGTGACAACTGGTCACATGCGTCGGGATGTATGCAAATGGAATGAGGAAGCCTATTAACTGGGTAATAGAGAACAAAGTAACAAAGCATTAGAACTGATAGTTTTTATAATGATACTATCTTTTGACTTTGTAATCTTGGTAATATATAAACCAAGAAGTAGCAAATAGAAACTAATATCTGAGATACAAAAAGTGAGAAACATTTGTAAGCAGAATTATTAGCATTTCTCTGTATTCTCAGTAGTTCAAATTTGTAAGCAGCTGTGAGCATTCTTGCACACAGAGTTCTCTCGATATAATATATATCTCTGGTGGAGTTGTTTAAATCCACCAGAAAGTTTTTAAAGACTCTTGTTTTTAATTACTTATGTTTTGATTCACTTAAGTTTTTATTCCGCATTGTGCTAATCAAAACACTTATATCTATATTCGAGTTTGAACATTTTAATTTTAAGAAAAGGTTCAAGAATTTCATTCAACCCCCCCTTCTATAATTCTTGCTATATTCTCAATGGACTAACATAACCATTACCATTGTCTACCTATTATTTGATTCTTCTACATACTTGAAGCCATTTTTCATACCTACCTTGATATACCTTTATGGTACTCATGAATTACATTATACTTTGAGAAAAATGGCTTATCAATGTTAAATATGATTCCGTTTTATTGAATTACATTATTTATCATATTGAAGTGTTATAGAATTGGATAGTTTTCTAAATATGGACCAGATTTGTGGTCGTGTTTGGCCGGTGTATGCCTTAGATCCAGTATATAGAGCAGAGATGTGTGCCTTACTCGGGGTTAGTGCATGACAGATCATTAGCCTAACCTTGGTTTTTAAAATTAATTATGAATATCCAATTCTAATATTTGCTTAACAAGAAACTTGATTCCTCTGAATTGTATCATTTGATCATTGTTTAACCTCAATTATTGTCACTGTGACTTGCTGGGCTAGTTAGCTCACTCTTGCGAATCTTTTTATGTTCTTTTTCAGTTAAGAAGGAAACTATTAATAAAGAGGATCTGTAAAGTAGTGTGTGAGCTAGGATTCCAGGTTGAATTGGATCGAGCTAGCATGAGCTTTATGCTTTAATTTTGAGTTTTGTAAGTTTTTAAGAATGTTTTATTATCAGTTGTAAGTTCAACTAGTTGAGATTTGGTACGATGTAATATAAGTTAAGGTTGTGGCTTGTTTCGTACTTTAACCTATTGCGATCCGCAGTTGTGTAGTGTAGGGTCATTACAATTATTATTTCTTATACAGTTTTATATTGTATGTGTGTGTTGTGAACTCCAAATTTCTGACTCGAGGTTGGAGGGCATTATAACACCTGTCCAAATTAGAGAACTGAAGAGCCAATCATGATTAACTACTGCCCCCTTATGTAACAATATTATAACCAACCACTAATGATAATGGGTTTTTTAGCCCATTCTTTAGCAAGATTTTCAGTGGTATTATTGTACTTTTGGGGAATATGAATAAGATTTATACTCAAATATTTCCAAGATCCTGATGAAATCCTCTGGTTAATGCTATCTATGGCTGCTAATAAATTAGAACAATACTAAACTTACTCATTAAACTGTTGGGCAAATTGATTCATTCTCAAACAACTCATCCTCAAACTGATGGACAAATTGAGGTAACTAATCGAACCTTGGAAAATATGATTTGAACTGTTTATTACGAGAAGCCGAAATAATAGGATGTCGCTTTGCCTCAGGTTGAATTTTCTTAAAATAACACGGTACATTCTGCAACGGGAAAGTCACCTTTCTCTTTATTATAGACTGATGTTTCTATGCATATAGTCGATTTGGCAAAGTTACCTAAATCACAGGGGAGCGAACATTTTTACTAATTGTGAATTAATATTCTTTTCAGGTTGACGTGCCCTTGGAAGTAGTGCATTTGATAGATGAGTATTGGAGTAATGTGGTAAGAATCACATGGTTATATATTTTGTTAAAAGGTTCTATTGCCTGGTCATTTCTTTAACTGTAAAGACTCTACTTTGTATCATGAAACGAGCTTTGCTTCATGTCATCATCTTTCTCTTGATAGATTGTTTATTCTTATTATCAAGGCTAAAGCGGGTAGGTGCTAATAGTTGTTTGGCTCAATAGTGAATACAGTTTAGAAGTATAGGAGCTGTGTACAAGGTAGAGGAGTCGGCAGGTCGGACCATTACTGGTAGTATTGACTACAGAAAATGGTCTGTTACTAAGACCTTCCATGTTGGTGATATTATTTGTATGTCTTCTTTCTCACCTCCACATTCATGGTGTTATTGCTCTACCACTGTTTACATGTACTTTGTTTTTAAATGGCGTATAAACTGTGGTGCTTTTGTTGTGTGTTTTTGTTGTAGTCTTGATTTATACAAAGCAATTATGCTGATCTCTCTAAATAATTAAAAACCATTTGTTGATTTAGATTTTACACTTAATCTTTATAACTTATAAATACAAGAAGTGCATCAAATATTTCCAAACAATTTAACTCTTCACTAGGGAAAATAGCCACCAAAAGCTTGTGCAGATTATAATTCAGCTCCGTTACTTAGTATGATGGACGCTTGCCAAAAACCAGCAGGAAAAAAATTTCCAAACTTCATTGCTGTAGATATTTATCAGGTTTGGATGTCTTCACTTGATACAATATTTAAGTTAATTATTTATGGTATTAATGATCAATTTATCTGAGTTCAGAACGAAAAAGGTTTTTGTAATGCAAATGCTATGTCATTGCAGAGAAGTGATGGAGGAGGAGCTCCGGAAGTTGTCGACCAAGCAAATGGTCAGCTTACCTGTGGTTGTGCCACCATAGCGTATTGCAAGGTTAGTTAGTACCAGTAGCTTTCAACTCAAGGATAATATTGCAGAAATAATCATATTATTATATAATATGGAAGAGGTTCGTATATGCCATATAGGCCTTATAATCTTGTAATATTTCATAGATCCTTGTTGGAGGTCATTTCATTAATACATTTACTTTATCGAATTTATCCAGATTATTATGTAATATGTGTTTATAAGAAGAAATCGGCTGATCACCAGCGATTTTGATCATATTCTCATTATATGCTGTAATACTATTTACAGAGCTGCATTATACTATAAGAATACTATTACAAGTATTCATTAACCAGTATTCATTACCCAATATTCATAGAGCTGCACTAATCTGTAAGAATACGAGTATCTTAAAGGTTAGTATCTGATTATTGTCCAATAAGGATTTTAGTTGTAGATTTATCGTAGCCAGTACATTTGATGAAACTCTGATTTTAAGCTCTGTGTCTTGTAATTATAATGATTTTTAAATAGTGATAATTTGGTTATTTGCGACTTTATGTTATCATTATGTTCTAATTATTGATGCTCATATTTTCCTTTTTTCTCCATCATAGACCTTTAACAGCGCTACAGTTCCTCCTTCAGCCCAGGAAATTACAGAAGGTATCATTCTATCTTAGGTAACTCCAGTTAATCTTTGAAGATAGTATATGTTTAAAAATTTTAAAAAAGTTAAATGATCATTATAAAATGGTGACTTGGTTAAATGCTTCTCATTTTTCGTCAACAATTATCACTTATTACATACACCAATCAGTAAACATGACAAAACTTATAATTATTTCCTGTTTTGAGCTTACACTCAAAACACGTTATTTAGTCTAAGATTGTGCACCTAGGTTTATTTGTCTAAGATTGTGCCAAGCAAGTCTTTTAGTTTCTTACTGGTCTTAATGAATGCAGATCTACCACCAAAGGAATTTCAGTTAGAGACAAGATAACAGAAGAATCCGGAACTTGAAGTTAACTTTGAGGAGGGAAACTACAGTGGAGATGACATGTAGTTAACATGTTTTATTGACATGTTTCTGAAGTAGAACTAGTTTCTATTGTTGCATGATAACTTGAGATACTAAAACTTTGTATATTTAGTTTAATTAGAACTAGTTGCAACATTTGGAAACTTGGTTTATTTTTGTTTGCTTGGAACTTTGTACTAGTTTGATGAACTTGTAATTTGGTTAACAGTTCTCAATTCAAGTCATAATGTTACAAGTAGATTTACATTTTATTACTTTTTAAAAATTAAAGTGTAACCAATAGATATGTTTACATTGTCAAAACTGTTAAAAATGTTACAATAAATAAAAGTGTGTTACAATATATATAAAAGTATTTATAAGGAAATGTTACAATAAGCTATAAAAATGTTACCAAAAGGATTGAACTATTTTACAATTGTGTTACAATAGAATAAATGATGTTGTAAAAGAGAATATTGTAACATATTTTTCGGTGTTACTAAAGGTTTAGAAGTGTTGCAATAGAGTTGTGGTTACACTTGTATGATGTTACCATAGAAATAGAAAGTGTAACCATAGGGTGTCTATTGTAACACTTTTACCGGTATTACTAAAATTTCAAAAAGTGTAACCGTAGACACATATTGTAGCAGGGGCAAATCCAACACCCCAAATTTTCAAAAAAATATAACCATAGCCAGTTTTTTTTGCTTTAGGTAACACTTTTTGGCCATTAAACACTTTTTTTGTGTTGCTACAGGTCAGATATGGTGTAGTGAGAAGAGAGTCAAAGTTTTCAAAGAAGGATATGAGGTGATGGTGTTGTTGCGCAAAGAGAGGTTCTTAGTTGAAATGTACAATAAGCTAAAGCCCCGGAAGTATGAACCGTTTAAGCGATAAGGAAGATTAACGACAAATTGCCATGTTTTGCCTGTTCCAGATTTTATGAACATCTATAATAAGTTTAGTGCGACTAATACATATGGGTACCATAACGATTTGTTTCATATCCATACGAGAACTCGGGTCGAGTTCTTCAGAGGTAGAGGAGACTGATTTAGGACAACTGGCTTCAAGTCTTGAGGATGTGATGGACCGGAGTAAGGGTACACGTAAAGCGAAAACATGATATGTTTTAAATGCATGATGGTATAATCACGATTCTGGATGATAGGCATGATTTTTTGAAAATGCATGATGGTATGATCACGTCATTGGATATCATGATCATGCCAAAATACAATACGGCACCAGATGTTATATCGGAAGATTTAGAGATTGTGCATGATCTTTCGAAATACTGCATGATCACCCTAATTTTTAATAAATATTATATTTTTATTTGAAATTTTTTTGTTAAGGTTTTTTTATCCCTACCTATATAAACATCATTATTATGTATTGTCTAATTATCTTATTATATTAATAAAAAAACCCCGGAGAGTTTTCTTTCTTTCTGCTTTTCGGATTCGTACTTGGAAATTTATTTTTATTTGTAGAAGATTTTTGCTCATTTTTTCTAAATTATTGTGTTGCGTCATGAAAAAAGTGGTCCAGATAAAAAGCAAGTTTAGATATCATTTTGTTCTGTCATTAGGAACCTTAATTTTGGATTCTGTATCTTAGGGTCTTCTAAGTCAATTGTGTTATTTAGGACATTTTCTCTATCTTTAATCGGTATTCAATAAGATCATGTGGGTAATTTTGATCTTATACAACATCAACTGCATGTACCTGATCATCCTATGTGTAACTTATACATGCAATGTAAGCATGCAACCGCATGAAATGCAAATATGCAAGTGTGCGTGTAGTATATCTGCGTATCCAGTTGAATGTGAGCTGCCGGCAGAGTGCAGACTAATAATAGAGCTTTATACGCTTCAACCATAAATTCACCAAATGTACTTGAAGACAAATAAAGAAAGAACACAAGTGAACAGACACAAAACATAAACAACTTTAATAAATACCTAATCGCAAGAATACAGTAAAGCATCAATATTGAAACAGAAGTACAAACAATTTGGAGTTACTTTGTGACTCTTTGTTTTAGATTTAATAAATGCCTACTTATTATTAGAATTAATAAATGAAGTCCTGAAATGATAAAATTTAAAAATAATTGATTCAATTAATCTAACAAGAACCATGTGACGTCCAAGCAGAAGCAGTGAATAAGCTAGTGTCTTTCCATCCTAGCCTAAGTGTTCCATCTCCTTGAACAAGACTATAACCATGAGTAGGAGGAAACATGTTAAGTATTAGTTGTGCTTGAGCCATTGAATTCCCACTCATTGGGACTTGAAAGAAACAATTTCTTGCTAATTCACTTCTCCAATGCTTAAACTTCTCTTCTCCACTCCTTGCAGGTCCTCCTATTGCCATTATATTGTTGATCTCCCTGTGTAAAAGTTCGTGCTCGACTCGATGTCGATTTGAATCGTCAGTTGGCATAAAAGCCCCTAGAGAATCAAATATGGTTGAATAGAAATGTAAGGATCCTACAAAACGGTCCAAGAAAGAACCTCCATGAGATATGTCTTGTTCCACTAATGTTATTACCCTAGGGTTTAAATCTTGGAGCAATCTCATTGTTTTCCAGTCCGGTCCAGTCGCGTCGTAAAGTGAGTGTTGCAGCCAATGCACAGCTAGGGTTTCGCCTCTTCGTATTTGAAGCATTGAAACATCACTCAAGTCACCAAACTTCTTTGCCACAGGATGAAACTCAAATGACATTCCCAGGCGTTTGGCAAAGTTAGACAATTGTTTTCCGGTGTCAACCAATAACTCCATTGAGCTCCCCATACCCGTCATTCTCACATGCGGAGGCCCTTCCATACGTGTGGCAAGGATATGAAATAAGGCTGGCCATTGAAGGCCTTGCATGATGTCAAGATCAATGATATGAACTCTATCGCGTCGATGAAATGCCTCGAGAATTGCTTGGTTGGAAGTGAAATGTGCAAACTTGATATAAGGGGAAACGTTATTGAAGACTTGGAACGCACTATGCACATTCTTGTAATTGATCAAGGGTGAGCAAATTCCAAGCCAAGAATTCATAACCCTGCTAGACATGGCTTTTGCAAAATAAGCAACAATTCTTTCTGCACAAGAAGGTCCGTAAGGGGAAGCAGTTTGATTTAGCTCAAGTAACATCCTATGAGCCTCGCCAAGATTATCAACTGAAATCGCAACTGCACACTCCAAAAGTAATGTGATTAAACTTAAACCAGACTCATCTAATTTGCTTAAGCTAATTTGCTTAGTGTTATTATCTCCGCAACCAATACCAATTATATTACTCTGATCGGGGAAATGGGCATTATTATTTTCATGACCAGAACTATCATGACTTCTCTTTGCAATTTTCCTTGGCCTTAGCTCTCCCGTTAGGGCTGGGACTGTGTTATCCTCATACACAACTGTCGACGATTCAGTCTGCAAGCTGCTTTCGGGTAAGTCTTCGATGAGTTGCCTGGTGACATTTTCAACCCAATCGGAGAGTTCATTTCTCTCTGGCACGCCGGTGGTCTTTGGTTTTAAATAATGGTTAGAATTGGCTGAAGTTGGGTATCCAACTGATAATGTGTAGTCCCATTGTTCATGGGGTTGGATTACGCTCAGCGCTCCATGAGCAACTTCGAATGCACCTTTCATCATATGCTATGTGTAAAGTGTAGTTGTATAATTATATGATGGACTGAGTGCTTCTCGCAGAGGTTTATATAAGGGAGGGGAAGAGGGGAACATGTAGAATATACACTGTGCGGTGTATTTTGGGACTGTTGTTTAACTTTTTAAGTTAACACAGATATATTGTTAAAAGTTTTGAGAAATATTTGACACACAAATAAATATTGTATGTCAATTGAAGATGCATATACCATTTATTACTAACTAATTTTTGAAGGACAATTACGAGATTGAATTTGCCGATTTTAAAGTTTTTTTAAATGACATTAGGTAGTATTAGCCCAAGTCCTCTAATTTTTCTCACTTGGTGATATGATCACAAGGTATGGAAAAGTATTTTTGTTTTCATTATTTTGGTTCACTTATTCAACCTATTACTACAAAAGATAGGGCATTATCAAACGTATAATCGGTTGTTATAAGGGGGCTTACATCGGTGGTTTTTATTATAATAACTTCTTACAGATCGAGAAACAGTTGATTTACATGATCGAAATAAGTTGACATGAATTTAATGTCAATAGTCAAATAATATTGATTGCGATCGTAATAATTAATCGTTAAAGATTGAATATCCACGGATATTTTATTGCGATCAGTATTGACTCTATCATTCCGACCAAATTTAAAAGTCGATCATTTTTATCACCTTAAACAATTCGGTCTGTACTAGACGGTCGGAAAAGACCTTCTCTCTTGCGGTCTATATCTTTCTCATCACAGAGTTCGTATACACGCATATCTCCTTTTGACAATGCAGAATCGTCCTAAAAGTCCGACTATTTAGATATTGCACGTAACCATTTTTGTAAAAGTTGAAGAACCTAATTGAACTAAAAGTATGGGGAAAGATAGAAATGTAGCAAGTATATAACTAAGATAATGAAAATTGAACTTTCGGTTAAAGCAGCATACTCAACAGAAAAAATCTGAAATCAAAAATATTTTTTTTGATTACATTAATTAGCCAAGTTAAATAATGTACGTAATTTTAAAGAAAATAAAGTTGAAGCACTCAATTTTTCGCAATAGTTTTATACAGCCATCAAGACAGATTAAAAACAAATTCAACTAGGGATAAGAAACAAACACAATTATCTGGGGGGAGCCAGCTAGGATGAAAGAGGAGAGTTGCAGGCCTTAGCATGAGGGTGAAGTTGACATGGAGATGACCAAAACACAGAATTGGTCTTCAACAATTTATTTATAAGAAAATGGTTCCGATTACTTTTTTATTCCAACATTGCATAATGGCCGGCCTAGTGAAAGAAACCATATACATAATGTTCAGCAGCTAGTCTCCAAAATTTCCTACGCAAGTACATGCTAGTGATTTTAATCATGAATAATGTTTATTCAAATATACTTAATTAGTTTCCTTTAATAAAGCTAGTCATGAAAGCTCAAGCACATTTGATTTACCAGCAAAGCTAGGTCATGAAAGCTCTGTCAATATTTGGATGTTTAGGTTTCAAGCAAAACTAACAAGTCATGAAAGCTAAGTCATGTTAGGTTTTCCAGCAAACTTGAATATATATACACTATAGTCTGTGTAGTGGTAGACATTGCCGGAAATAAAAACCAGGTTTATAAAAACATTTCTATAATTTTGTATCAGCTGGGGCTGTAGGTTAGGTTAAGTTTCTTAATATTGTCACTGGACAGTTGTGCCATAACAATGAGGAGGCTTAGAACATTGTGGATACGAGAGTGATTAGAAATTGCTGAAACAGCTCCCCAGTTTACAAAAGCTTAAAGACGACTCTGATTATAAGACAATAATACAGACACTTACACGCAGTATACAGAGAGCACTTGTTAACAACTGGTACTTACAGGCGGAGTTTCAAATTAGCTGAATGGCCATAACCATATTTACAATATCCGGATATTATATAAGTGATCATTTTTAGAAAACCACATAGTCAAGTAAATTAAAGTAAATATACGCCAAGGACATAAATTTCAAAATTTCAGTTTGAACTATCATTACAAGAAAAAGAGTGTAAACCAACGGAAAACACGGCCGGGTTTAATTTAAAAACAGACATTTTGCTTAAACCCGACTGAACGAGTTGATCGGGTTATCTCTGATGGGTTTAGTTAAAAAATGGTCGTGTATTGACAGCTGTTAGACCCGTGGTGGTCCCGCAAGGCTAACATGATAGTCCCACAAAGCTTATGTGTCATTGCCGCGTATGTAGAACCTTATTTCCTGCAGTAGTGTATGTAATAAATAGTTTCAACTAATGTCTTATTGTACATATAATATAAGAGAAATATTTGAAAATGTTACTAGATTAAATTATAAATTATTATATAGGTGGAGTGGAAAAATATATTTATTTTTTTTGTACTAAGAGTGGAAAAATATTATGCCTAGTGTGTTTCTTGCATGTCACTGTTGTCTGACCAGAGTTTCAGTTTGGGATTAGATGATTGAGAGTAGTGAGGATTCTGTATGAATTTGAGAATCAGTTAATACTGCAGTTGATTACGGAGTCACTCTTGCAGCTTTTGGCCTGCTCTAATCTAGTAAACTGATGATGAATAATTGTAACATCTACCGCTAATTTATTAACCAAAATACTCAGATAGGCAATGATCCACACACAAATCATGCACCAACAACTACTTTCACATACACTTTTAGATTTCTGTGAATATATAATCGATCAATGGTCATGTTCATGTTTTGGATTTACATGCAACTAATTAATAAACTATCATTATTCACAGAACATAATTTAATCTTTGCCTTTCTAATAGATCAGCAAATTTTCTCATTCTTGACCATTTTGTGTATGTTTTTTTAAATAATAGAAAGAATAGAGGGAATTTGTCAAATACACCAACTTTTAGAAATTTATTTGCAACTCTATTATCTTATTAAATTCTTGTAAATTTACTATTTTTTTAAAAATACACACAATTAAATTGCAAAAATACAATCTATCTGATCCTCATCCTTTCTCACCTCATCTTCATCCACCACAACCTCCCTCCGCCACCACCACCCCCACCCCCACCCCCACCCCCGAATCCCCCTTCTCCGCCACTTCCACCGCAATACACCGCCTCTACCACCACCTTCGCCTCCACTCCCGAATTCACCACCTACACCCCCAATCCACCACCTTCGACGTCCGCCATGTCATGCCCCACCCTACTTCCGGCGCTCTCTCCGGCCTTAATTTGAAAAATTGAAGTATCGGTAAGAAATCAGGGTAAGAATGATTTCTTAACCCCAAAGACAATAGCTAATAGAATCAAAGCTAAAGGTCTTCAAAAACTCAGATGGTATTGTCAGATGTGTAATAAAAAATGTCGAGATGAGAATGGATTTAAATGTCATTATATGCGTGAAGGTTATCAACGTCAGATGCAAGTTTTTTGTCAGAACCCCGATCATGTCGTTCACGGGTTTACGGAGGAGTTTGAGAGCACGTTTTTAGAGCATATGAAGAGGAGTCGTAGGTTTAGTCGTATTGCGACTACGGTTGTTTATAATGAGTAATGATTATTTTTAGTTGATTTAGGGGTTAATTTTACTTGATTTCATGGTTGTTTTGTGCTATCGGTATCGGCCCCGCACGGGCACTCATTTGCAACTACATGAGCATCGCAACTAAATGTAATTGTCAACAGATTTTTTCAAATTTGCATTTGTGGTTGCATATATTGTTACTAGCAGTTGTAGATATGGTTGCAAATGCAACCTCCGTATTTTTGCAAATATTTTTTGAAAGATAGTAATTTTATAATTTGTTTTAAAAACTAACAGTATTTTTACAAAAAAATTGTAAAACTTGAATATTTATGAAAAAAGCCCAAGAATAGATTAGTGACAGCTTAACAATTATATTATACCAGTTTCAAATTAATATAATAGATTGCAGTCCAATATACCTTTAAACTCCAATTTGTTGACGAATTCAAGCACCCGTCTATTTGTAATATTTTTCTTTTAGTTTGTAATAGATTATATATAGAATTAAAAAACATACAAGTTTATTTTATCAATTTTGTTGAAATATTTTGTTAAAAAAATTTAAAAAATATTTTAGTATTCACATTGGAAAACTGTCAAACATTATTCACCTTGTTACCATGTAATAATTCCAGCTAATCCTACTTTGTTAATTGCTTTCGTCTTTTTTACATAGGTTTGAAGTTGAAAAAGGAAGACGTTTCCTTAATTTCCTCCGATGGAATCGGGTGTTGTAATTAAGCCTAGTTAAATTGTGTCAAAATGGGCTTATGTTCATATAAGTTAAGTTTTCAGATTATAGGTCAGCTATTTCATATCATTCCAAAGCTCAGCTGCTTTTAACGTATTCTTTCAATCGATAATCAGGTCCCTTGCGAAAGTCCTATTCAAATCATCCCTTGAACTGTCCATATATAGATGTGGCAATTTGGATAAAACCCGCCAAATCAAATGGTAAAAATTAGGTTATAATTGAGACAAAAAGCTGAAATAAAAGCTCAATTGACGATTCACGCACACTGTTTAATTAATCAAAAGAAATAATTAGGGTTATAAATGCCCAATTCGAGGAGAGGCGGCCTCCTAATAAGACAACGTCTTTACTAGATAAACATTTGCATATCTCCCCTCGAACCATATCCTTAACTATTTATATTTCCTTTTTCCCCAAAAAGATATTTTCTTCTTTACCCCTGGTCAACTTCTTTTGACAGTCTTGCCCTTCCTTTGATAAGTCAACATCCCATCTGAGTTCCTTGCATTACCTGGGGCCCAAGCATTGACCTTGTCCTCAAAGTGAAAGTCAGGAAACAAGTTCACAATCTGCTGATAGTCCTCCCAAGTTGCTTCCCAATCCTGTAACCCTGTCTACTTAATCAAAACTTCTGTGCTGCTGGGATGGTTCTTGGCAGGTCGCACATTGAGAATCCGTTCAGGTTGGACGTCCAGAATCATGTCAGTAGTTAACTGGGGAGGAATTACTGACAAGGCAGGTTGTGTTCCAATTGCCTTTTTTAACTGTGAGACGTGAAAAATAGGGTGGATATGGGTGCCTGAAGGAAGCTGCAAGCGATAAGCAACATTGCCAACTCGCTCTAGGATAGAAAAAGGCCCATAGAAACGTGCTGAAAGCTTCTCACAGGGACGTCTAGCCAAGGAATATTGACGATACGGCTGCAGTTTTAAAAACACTTATTCCCCCACTTGAAAAACCACATCGCAGTGACCTGCATTAGCATATTTTTGCATTCGTTGTTGTGCACAAAACAACGACGCCTTAACATCATCCAACATAGCGTCTCTTTCTAGCAAATGTTCTTCCAATGTAGCCACTGATGTACTTCCTTTTTCAAAACGCAGCAAGGCTGGTGGCTCGCGACCATAAACTACCTGAAATAGTGAGCAGTTGATAGACACTTGGTAGGAAGTGTTGTACCAAAACTCTAACCAGGGAAGCCAGTTTGCCCAAGAATTGGGTTTGCCATTAATAAAGCACCTTAGGTAGGTTTCCATCACTTTTTTTACTACCTCCATTTGTCCGTCGGGTTGCGGGTGATACGCCGAGCTGCGATGCAGTGCAGAGCCCTGGCTCTTAAATAATTCTCGCCAAAAAATGCTCAGAAAAACTCTATCTCGATCGGACACAATGGTAGCAGGGAAACCGTGATGTCGAACCACCTCATGTATGAAGACTTGTGCTACAGACTGGGCTGTGTAAAGATGTTTGATGCCAATGAAGTGTGCATATTTGGACAGGCGATTCACCACCACTAAAACTGTATGCACTTCACTAGAGCGGGGTAAACCATCAAGAATATTGAGTGATATATTTTCCTAAATTCTTGTTGGAATTAGTAATGGTTACAAGAGGCCTGCTGGCCGCAGTGATGATACTTTACTTTGTTGACAAACCAGACAAGCTTGCATATATTTTTGCAAATTTTTTCGCATGCCAGGCCAAAACCATTCACGGGATAGCCGCTGGTAAGTTTTAATATCACCTGAGTGGCCACCCAAAGTGGTATCATAATATTCATGTAATAGCAAGTCTACTAATTTTGATTTCAGAGGGATTACCAAACGCCCTTTGTATCTTAAATTTCCCTGGTCAAGACTGTACCCTTTGGAAGCCTGCCCTTTACCAATTGCTGGACGAACTGATCATTCTGAATCTGAGGTACGAAATTTCCCCATTGCACTTCACTTATTGTTATTAATTTGGATAACTCACACGAGCTGCTGTATTCGCGGGATAACGCATCGGCGATCTTGTTAGCTACTCTGGGTTTGTATTTGATGTCGAAATTAAAACCCATTAATTTTCCCACCCAACGCTGATATTCCAAACCAATTTCACGCTGCTCAAATAAGAAGCACAGGCTTTGTTGATCAGTACAGACCACAAATTTACGACCCATAAGATAATGCCTCCACTTTTGGACCGCAAATACAATTGCCATCAACTCCTTCTCGTAGATGGATTTGAGTCGATTTCGAGGTCCTAACAACTTGCTATAATAGGCGATTGGATGATTATCTTGCTGGAGAACAGCTCCTACCCAAAAACCCGAAAACCCGAAGCATCTGTCTAAATTTTAAACATTTTATCAAAATCTGGGAGAGCAAGAATTGGAGCCTGCACCATGGCTTTCTTTAACAGGGTAAATGCGATAGTAGCAGCTTCAGTCCAGCCGTATTTGTATTATCTTAATTGATCGTTAAGTGGGTGCACAATTTTTGCATACCCTCGTATAAACTTCCGGTAATATCCTGTGAGACCAAGGAACCCACGTAGCTCCTTTATGTTCTGAGGTACGGGCCAGTTTGTCATGGCCTGTACTTTAGAGTTATCCACAATCATTCATGTTTCTGAGATGATATGGCCTAAATAGGCCACTTGCTTTTTGTCGAATTCACATTTTTTCTTATGTACATATAACTGATGCTTGAGCAGTTGCATTACCATTTCAACATGTTTAATATGGTCCTCAACACTTCGACTATAAATTAAAATGTCGTCGAAGAAGACTAACACAAATTTACGAAGATATGGGCAAAATACCTCATTCATGATTTCTTGGAAAGTGGTTGGACCATTTGTAAGACCAAACAGAAGGACCAAAAACTTGTAATGGCCTTCATGAGTGCGAAAAGCTATTTTTGGCACGTCCTCCTTGTGGCGCCTCAAATCCCGGGGTCAGGAGTCTCGGAATCCACGCCATCTAAACTCACACAACTCACACTATAATATGTAAATACTCAAGCTTCACGACCCCACACTTATCACACACACACTTACAGGTTATTGTCTTGGAAACGAACCATTATAACTAGAGTAATAGTCAACCATCAAGTGATATTTATTACAACCCAAAAGTAATTAATCTTACCAGGGAGTGACCTTTAAGTAAGGCTAGTCGGCCGGCCAAATATACGTTTCTTGTTTCTTACCTTACATAAGTCATACTTATAAATAAGCCGAACTATAAACAACTGAAAACTAATCCAGTTTATTCTGACTACCTGTGGAAAAGCACCAAACAATCTACGGAACAGCTGGCCATTTCCTACCTGTTTCCTGGCTGTGGTTCTCATGGCCGGCATCTTGATTCACTTTTGTGTTGTGTCAATTTAAGAAAACATGTGTGAGCTATAATGTCCGGCATAATAATGTACAGTATGTTGTGTATATGTTGTGTACTTGATGATTTCATGAACAAAACACCTTGCTAGATTTTACTTAGTGAAAATATGTAACACTCGACGAATAAGGTTTATAGTCTCGACGGATAACTCATTTTAGTCCCGACGGATGATGAATTATTATCCATCGAGTGAGTAGCTTATGTAACAATAAGTTTGTAGCACATTTTTGCATACACCTTTATATAGATTCTGTAGTAGCATATAAGTCATGTTGACTTTAACTAGATATGCATAATAGGTTAATTAATTGTACATAGATGATGTCTTGTAATTTTGCATAAATGATATGAAGTCAAGTGCCAAACAGCTACCGACGGATGATTAACAAAGC
Organism: Apium graveolens; assembly: GCF_009905375.1. NCBI lineage: Eukaryota > Viridiplantae > Streptophyta > Magnoliopsida > Apiales > Apiaceae > Apium > Apium graveolens. The sequence goes on along the minus strand of NC_133657.1, from coordinate 105,257,264 downwards.
CATCGACGGATGATCAATATAGCAGTCAACGGATGATCAACAAAGCCATCAACGGATGATCATAAACTCGACGGATGATCATGCACTCAACGGATAAAGAATTCAAATATCTGTTGACATTGACAACACAGTCACATGCGTCGAGTGTATGCAAATGGAATGTGGTAGCCTATTCAATTGGGTTTTCGAGAACAAAGAAGCATTGCCATTTCCATGCTATTATGAAGATATTCAAAGATGTTGGAATAGAGAAATGAAGTAGCATTGTATTAGACTTGATACTTTTTATTTTATTATCCTGTCTTATTACTTTGTAATCTTGGTGATATATATAAACCAAGAAGCAGCAATAGAATAGTAACAAAGAAACTAAGCAACCAAGAGAGAAACATTTGTAAGCTGTATTCTTAGCATTTCTCTCATTCTTAGTTGTTATCATTTTGTAAGCAGCTGTGAGCTTTTTGCACACAGAGTTCTCTCGATATATATCATATATCTTTGGTGGAATCATTCAAATCCACCAGAAAGTTTTTAAAAACTCTTGTTTTATTTACTTGTGTTTTGATTCATTTCAAGTAAATATTCCGCATTCTGCTAATCAATTCACAACTTATATATATATATATTTGAGTTAGAACATTTTTATTCAAGAAAAAGTTTCAAGAATTGCATTCAACCCCCCCCCCTTCTGTAATTCTTGTTACATTATTAAGGGACTAACAATTGGTATCATAGCTATACTCTTGAAGAACAAAGAGCTTAAAGATCAAAACAATACAGCAAGATGAACAAGAAGGATGTTGGAGTCAAGATTCCTTTTCTGGATAAAGATAATTACCATCATTGGAAGGTAAAGATGCATCTTCATTTGTTTTCTCAAGATCAGGCCTATGTGGACTGCATAGAAAGAGGCCCTCATGTTCCAATGAGAGCTGTAACAGGAAATGAGCCATATGTCCCCAAGCCAAGGCATGAATGGTCTGATCCTGATATTGAACAAGTCAGGAAGGATAAAAAGGCCATGAATATCCTGTTTAATGGAGTCAATGGTGATATGTTTGACAACATTATTAACTGCAAAACTGCCAAGGATGTTTGGGATACTATACAGATCATCTGTGATGGCACTGAGCAAGTTAGAGAAAACAAGATGCAGCTATTGATTCAGCAATATGAGCATTTTCACAATGAAGAAAGTGAGTCTCTCACTGACATTTTTAGTAGGTTTCAAAAACTGCTAAATGCTCTAAAGTTGCATGGAAGGGTCTATCAGACAAAAGACTCCAATATGAAATTCCTTAGATCTCTTCCAAAGGAATGGAAACCAGTGACAGTCTCATTAAGATACTCACAAGATTATAAGGAGTTTACTTTGGAGAGACTGTATGGCATCCTGAAAACTTATGAGATTGAAATTGAGCAAGATGAAAGGATGGAGAGAGGAAAGAAGAAAGGATAGTCCATTGTACTAGTTACTGAGTTAGAGAGAGAGAAGGAGATGAAGATGGAAGCTGTTGAGTCAACTTCAAGGGTCTGTGAAAGCAAGGGCAAGGGGCTTGCAGTAGTGTAACAACCCCAATTTTTGGAATTTTTGAAACACGGATGAATAGTAACTTTTGTTGATGATGTTGATTAAGGAAAATTATCATACCACGCTATATAGGAGTACTGTTATGGAAATTCTAAGATCGTATTAGTATTCCATAAAGTAAATAAGTGTATGTAAAGATCGTTAGAATCCAAATTCGAACACTTTGATTTTTCCCGAAAATCCACCAGATACCGAAAAAATTGAGTATAAGGTAACATGATTAAAAGGATTTAGTTCAAGGATTATAAGAGAGGATTATAAAAGGAATATAAAATATTGAGAAAGGTTTAGGGGGACTCAAGTAATAAGATCCCGGGTATGATCCCTCAAACAATAAACGAGAACGAAAGTTAAGCGAACCGTATAACAGATCAGCGGTCATTAGCCAAGTAATTAGGGGTTAATCAAAGAGGTTAATGGATGATAATGTCATCACACCAACAAGAGGAAGACAAGTGTAACAAGATGACATAAGCAGATGACATAAGCATGACCAAAAAGGGAAGGAAGTGTTGGTTGATTATAAACCACATAAAATTTATCATGGTTAAAAGGTTAATTAATCAAAACAAAACAAAACAACCAATCCAAGGCAAAACAAATCACAAAACACAAATTAGAAGTTGACTTTTGCTTTCCAAGAACAAAAGCTCTCGGCCAAAACCAGAGCAGCAACTTCAAACTACCATATCTCCTTCAATACTCACTCAAATAGTATGTTCTACAGCTCTTTGGAACGGTATTGAGATGGCCTACAACTCTTGTTCACAAGTCTCGTCCAAATAAGCAGGGTAAGACCCTCGTTTTGACAGTTCTTTCAATCTGACTTTTAGAAACTTCAAAACCTAACTTTGTGTTCTTGATTTCTTTGGAAAGATCAAGCTTGTAGGAGGTTAGATTAAGGCTCCCTAAGACTTCCTAGAAACTTAACACCTACCAAGAAAGGTATTAACTTCAAACCCTACCTTTGATTTTATGATTCCATTAAGTTTTATTGAAGCATTGTTAGTATTAAGGTTTGATCTTTGATTATAAGTAGTTTTGGTGGATTTGTACTGGTTTTGAATATTGGGTCTTTGATTGGTTGGATAAATTGGTAAAATTTGGAGTTGGGACTGAGTTTGTAGTATGATGGTTGAATATTGTTGTATTGGTGGTTGTGAGTGAATTGATGATAATTTAGAGTGTTAATTAAATTGGAAATCGTGTAAACATAAACGTCATAATGCCCGATTTTTCTTAACTGTTCTGTTCTTAACATCAGGACCCGTGAACTCACTTTTAGGTTTTGACCATTTCCATGATTAGATAGCTCATGTTACGAGCTTCGTTTTGATATGTGGTTCGCTTGAATCCGATGTACAGTTTAGGAGAAACGACCGTTTTAAGTAACGGCATTTCGCTACCGAACCATTACCCCTCGCCTTACTTTGAAACCTTGGTTAAGGTCCTTAAATGACTAATTGGAGTATGAAACAATTATGTAAAGTGGATTAGGCAGTTGATAGGGTACTCACAAAAGAATCACCTTAAAATTCTTAATGGTTAATTTATTAAAAATCGTGGAGCTAAGGGTACTCGAACGACTTATGTGATTCGTTAAGCGTAGAAGTGACCATAAGCGAACGTTAAGGTTCAATTGGTTAAAGTCTAGTTTTTTAAGCGACCGGGGTTTAATTCCGACTTATGTTGTTGTTCATAGGTTATCGGACCCACTCTAAACTGAAGTCTATCCGGGAACACTCAGGCAAGTTTTCTACCCGTTATACTGTTGTTGTGATGTATATATGTATATGCATTATCTTGTGATAGATGCATGTTGGTTAATTAGCAAATCTTGCGATATATTGGAGCATGCTGATATGGTTTATATGCATGTCTGTTTCGTAATCTTCATATGTAATTGTTGATTCAATTGCTTATAATTGCATAATACATATGCTAGAGATAAGCAGTAGTTTTCAAAACTATTAATCGAATAAGGTTATTATTTTGAATATTCATTCGAGGACTTATGACTCCGCTTATTTTATTAAATAATATTCTTTATTTTATTAAAGAATAATGTTTCGATAATCAAACTTATTTTCGATTATTCAAATAAAGATCGTACTTTTGTATAAGTATATCTTTGGTTATTTATTATTCATTTCAAGTATAAGTTTTAAAACTTCTACTTCAATTATTTTTATAAGGATTATCCTTATGGGAATATTATTTAAATAATAATATTCAGATATTTTCTAATATATTGGGACTGATTTATTTCATTAAATCAGCATTACTCCAAACATTCTCAAAAATGTTTTCGAGTCTTCAAAATGATTTTAAAAGTTAGGGCGGATCCCAAAACTCGTTTTCAAATTTAAGATCTTCCTTTTGAAGGGGACTTGAATACTCGCTCAAAAATCTAAGGGATCTGGCCCTGTGGTGTATTTTATATTCGCAACGTGGTTGCTGTTTTGAGAAAACAATTTGATTACTTGCCCAATATTCGAGAAGTAAGTCCATCTAATTGAGTCGGCATAAGCGACAGGCCGGGGTACGGTCTATGAAGGTGTAAGAGGCTGGGTGACAGTCCATCCACGCGTGAGTGGTCGGTTAACGGTCTAGCGCGAGGTCCTAATGCGGCGAGGGTGATGACCGGGGAGGAATTCATCCATCTACGGTAGAAAAGGTTATTTAATGGGTATCTTTGCCTGATCAGCAAGATATCGGGTTTATGCCAAAATTCTTTTCTTTCCAAATTCATTGGATATTGCAACTCTGTTCATACTTTACATGACAGAGGTTTTCAGGAAATGTATGAGAGATATATATGGATATATATATCGTGACTTAATGAAGTATCTCTTAACTTCATTTCTTTTGAATGATATTATAAAGATTGAAACTATTCAAATCTTGTCTTGTAGTCTCATCTATGTGATGAACTTTTGAAACTAATTATAACTTGAACGGTGGTAGTTCAAGTAGTATTTGGAAAAGATATAAGTATATTGGAGTATCTTTTAACTTCATCTTTTAAACTTATATCTAGTAAATGATTATCTTATGCATGTCAAAGATTTTCAGAAAAACGTTGAGACAAGGTTAGATATATGAGATCACCTTGCAACGATATTCTTATACAGTTATAAACTGGAACTCTATATTTATTATGCATGGAAGAGGACTTCCAAGATTTTGAAAAGTATATGTACATATATACTGAATATTTTGCGACTTGGTCGTGTTAAGAGATCAAACTTGGTTCATTTCTTCTGGACCAAGACTTTCATGAGTACTATGAGAATGCTCATATATTCTTAATTATTATACATATTATTTCGGTGGGCTTGTTTCTCACCCTTGCTTTCTTCTTTCATCACACAACAACAGACAGACAAGATGAACAGGATCAAGCTCCCAATTCGCGAGCGGATAGGAAACGTTCCGCAGTTTCCTGTAGGTGTTGATGCCGTTGTAGCTGAGGTAGGATCTACCAATAGGCTAGGCTTTCAACTTTTGATGTACCAGACTTATGTATATTTATGAATTGTAATAATGGCAAGGAATATGTAAATTTTTCAGAAACCCTTTTTAAGGTGAAACGGTTTATAATTATGGAATAAAATGACTTGTGTTATTTTTGGTATTCATCTCTAAGACTATAACTTGTGGTGTGTGTGTATATATTATGGGGTCACAGTACGCAGTAGTTGGTTGATTATTAAGATTAAATATTATTAAGGGAAATGGAACTCGTGGTAACCCTGATCCCCGACCCCGGATTTGGGGGTGTTACAAGTAGAAAGTGAAGATTCTTTGAGCCAAGATGACATGGAAGACATTGAAGAACATTTAGCATTTCTGTCCAGAAGATTTGCCAAGCTCAAGTTCAAAAAGAACTTTGGAGCAGCCAAGCCAAATAGAAACATGGTGGATAAATCAAAATTCAAATGTTTCAAATGTGGCTTGGCAGGGCACTTTGCTAGTGAGTGTAGGAAGTCAGATTCCAGTAAGAAAAAGTTTGAGCCTGTGGATTATAAGCAAAATTACTTTAAGCTGCTCAAATAAAAGGAGAGGGCTTTCATTACATAAGAAAACGACTGGGCAGCAGATGGTCTGGATGAAGATGAAGATGTCAGCTATGTCAATCTAGCCCTAATGGCAAAGTCTGATGAAACAGAAACAAGTTTTTCAAGTAATCAGGTAATTACTACAAACCTTGCACATTTATCTAAAGCTGAGTGTAATGATGCTATAAATGACATGTCTACAGAGTTATATCATTTGCGTATTACACTTAAGTCTCTTACTAAAGAAAACAATCTGTTTTTGAGTGAGAGAAATAATTTGTTGGAGTCTCAGTTCATTAATTTTGAAAAATTAAGAATTGAGTGTAAGATTGCCAAGGAGGAATTAACTGAGTCCTTGAAGAAAGAAGAAATTTTGAAGAAGCAGCTCGAGCGTGAACAAGAGGTGATTAAGGCGTGGAAAACATCTAAAGATGTCCGTGCTCAAATTACCAAAGTTCAAGGAATTGAGTCTTTCTGTGATGCAGCCTGGAAAAAGAACAAGGAGAAACTAGAACCAAATTTGGTGGATGGAGTGCAAACAGATGTAGACTCGATGGATGATGAGGATCATCCGTCGGATAACAAAAAGTGTTATCCGTTGACTAATGAAAATCCTCATCTGTCGGCTGTAAGTAAGCCTATCAGTAAAGCCAAACTTGTTAAGCTGAATGAAAAGTATGGATCTGTTTCCAAGAACTTTGTTTTAGGAGAATCGAGTCAAGTTAAGAAAGGGAAAAAGGCTAATATTGGTCACATGACTGTCAAACAGTTAAGTGACAGACTTGAAAAGATTGAGGTGAAAACAGAGGTTAAAAAGAAAAATAATAGGAATGGTATAGTAGGGATTAACAAACACAATAACTACAAATCTGATAAATATGCTCCTAGAAAAATCTGTGTCGAGTGTGGTAGTATAAATCATTTGTCTGTTAATTGCAAATCTGTCATACCTACTTCCATGTCTGTGCCACCTCACTTTCCTAACATGAATGTCATGCCTCCCATGCCAATGAATACCATGTCTACACAGAATTTGAATGCATAGTTTGCTAAAATGTCATTTGCACCTAATCCCTATTATGCTGCATTTAGTATGCCATAAATGCCATTTAGCATGCCTTACTGGAATAACATGTTCACTAATAGCATGTCATTCTCTGTTGATTATAATATGCATGATAATTCTGTTGCAATGAATGGTTTCGAAGGCCCAACTCAAATGACCAAGGATGAATCTGATATCCCCAAGTCAAATGAGATAAAGCCTAAGAAACAGAAAAAGAAAGCTAACAAGGCGGGACCCAAGGAAACTTGGGTACCAAAATCAACTTGATTTGATTTTGATGTGTGTAGGAAAATAGAAAGAATCTTTGGTACTTGGATAGCGGTTGTTCAAGACACATGACTGGTGATTCTATCCTGCTCACAGAGTTCAAGGAGAGAGATGGCCCAAGTATTACTTTTGGAGATGATAGAAAGGGTTATACTGTGGGATATGGCTTGATTTCAAAGGATAATGTCATCATTGAGGAAGTTTCCTTAGTGGATGGTCTCAAACACAACTTGTTGAGTATCAAGCCAGCTTTTTGATAAAGGCAACTCAGTAACCTTCAACTCAGAAGCCTGTATTGTGACTAACAAAAGAAGCAACAAAGTGGTTCTCACTGGTGTGAGAAAAGGAAATGTGTACCTAGCTGATTTCAACTCATCTAATGCAGAATCTATTACTTGTCTTCTCAGTAAAGCAAGTCAGGATGAAAGTTGGCTATGGCACAAGAAGCTATCCCATTTAAACTTCAAGACTATGAATGAGCTAGTAAAGAAAGAACTGGTTAGAGGCATTCCTCTAGTGGAGTTTTCTAAGGATGGAATGTGTGATGCCTGTCAAAAAGGGAAGTAGATTAAAGCATCATTCAGGAAGAAACTTGATTCAACAATTGTAGAACCTTTACAACTGCTACACATGGATTTGTTTGGACCATTCAATGTGTTTCCCATCTCAAGGAAAATATTTTTCCTAGTAATTGTAGATGATTTCTCAAAGTTCTCTTGGACATATTTCCTAAAGTCTAAAGATGAAGCTAGTGAAATCATCATCAATCACATAAGGCAAGTCAATAATCATCCTGATTTCAAGGTTAGAAGAATCAGGAGTGACAATGGAACTGAGTTCAAGAATTCTGTCATGAGAGCATTTTGTAAGGAAAATGGGATTCTGCATTAGTTTTCAGCAGCAAGAACTCCATAACAGAATGGAGTAGTGGAAAGGAAGAACATATCACTTATTGAAGCTGCAAGGAAAATGCTTGAATAATCTAAACTACCAACATATTTCTGGGCTGAAGCTGTAAATACTGCATGCTACACTCAGAATATTTCTCTGGTTAATCAAGCAAGATGCATGACCCCCTATCAATTGTTCAAGAAAAAGAAGCCAACTCTAAATTTTCTTCATGTCTTTGGTTGTAAATGCTATATTCTGAGAAATCAAACTGATCAAAATGGGAAGTTTGATGCTAAAACAGATGAAGGAATTTTTATTGGATATACTGTTGGTAAATCATATAGAATCTACAATCTAAGGACCAACATTGTTGTGGAATCAATACATGTTGTGTTTGATGATAAAAATATTGAAGGTCTTCAAGATGAAGATTATTATGAAAGCCTCAAATTTGACAGTGTGGAGATGGTTAGTGATGACAGTGATAATGAAAGTGATCAAGAAACAGTATCAAAGGATAATGCAGAAAAATCTACTACCAATGAAGCACAAAACTCAACATCTGTCGAGTTGCATAATGCCTCATCCGTCGGGAGGCAATCTGCGTTATCCGTCGGGAGACAACTAGCTTCATCCATCGGTACTCAAAATTCACCATCCGTCGGGCTATCAAAAGGAGCAGGAAGTCAGGATAGATCACCTATAGAAAGTTCCCCTTTCTCAAATCAAAGATCCACGAACTCAGGGGGAGTTTCTAACAATCAAAACTCAATCACACATCAAGCCAACAATAAGGCCTCTTCATCTAGAGCTAATCTACCTCAATAAAGAAAATGGAAAAAAGATCACCCCTTTGAGCTCATAATTGGTGATGTTTCTTCTAGAGTTCAAACCAGGAGAGCAACTCAAGAAGAATGTTTATACAACAGCTTTCTTTCCAAGGAAGAAGCAAAGAAGGTAGAAGAAGCTTTATTGGATCCTGATTGGACTTTAGCTATTTAGGAGGAGCTAAACCAATTTGAAAGGAATAATGTATGGAAGCTGGTGCCCAAGCCTAAAGGAAAGAATTCAATAGACACCAAGTGGGTATTCAGAAACAAGATGGATGAAAATGGCATAGTAGTCAGGAACAAAGCTAGATTGGTTGCTAAGGGCTATTGTCAACAAGAAGGAATAGATTTTGATGAAACATTTGCTCCTGTTGCAAGACTTGAAGTCATCAGAATCTTCTTAGCCTATGCAGGTCATGCCAATTTCAAGGTCTATCAAATGGATGTCAAAAGTGCCTTTCTGAATGGAGATTTGGAGGAGGAAGTCTATGTCAGTCAACCTCCTGGTTTTGAAGATCCAAATTTTCCAGAACATGTCTATTATCTTTTGAAAGCACTTTATGGATTGAAGCAAGCACCTAGAGCCTGGTATGACACTTTATTAAAGTTTCTTTTGGAAAATCATTTCACAAGAGGTACTGTAGATAAAACTTTATTCTTTAGAAATGTTAATGGCTCTAGTATACTTGTTCAAATTTATGTAGATGATATTATTTTTGGCTCTACAGATGAGAAACTTTGCAAAAAGTTTGCCAAATTGATGCAAAGTAAGTATGAAATGAGTATGATAGGAGAACTAACTTACTTTCTTGATTTGCAAGTTAAGAAAGTTAGTGATGGAATATTCATTAGTCAAACTAAATATATTTTTGATCTTTTAAAGAAGTTTGATCTAATGGATTGCACATCTGCAAAAACTCCCATGGCTACTGCAACTAAGCTTGAATTAAACACTACTGAAAAGTCTGTGGATATTTCAAGTTATAGGGGCATGGTTGGCTCACTTCTGTACTTAACAGCTAGTAGGCCAGATATAATGTTTGCTACCTATTTATGTGCTAGATTTCAAGCTGATCCTAGAGAATCCCACTTAATAACTATTAAGAGAATTTTCAGATATCTCAAGGGAACACAAAAACTTGGCATTTGGTACCCTAGAGATTCTGGCTTTGATCTAACTGGTTATTCAGATGCGTATTATGCAGGTTGCAGAATTGATAGAAAAAGTACAACAGGAACCTGTCAATTTCTAGGAAACTAGCTTGTGTCCTGGTTCAGTAAAAAGCAAAATTCAGTTTCTACTTCTAAAGCTGAAGCTGAATATATTGCTACTGGAAGTTGCTGTGCACAGATATTATGGATGAAAAATCAATTGCTAGACTATGGTTTGCAAGTTGAGAGGATTCCTATTTTCTGTGATAACACAAGTGCAATTGTCATCACTGAAAATCCAGTACAACATTCAAGGACAAAGCACATAGATATCAAGTACCACTACGTAAGGGAACATGTAATGAATGGTACTATGGAACTACATTTTGTTCCAAGTGAGAAGCAGCTTGCAGATATCTTTACCAAGCCACTGGATGAATCCACTTTTTCAAGGTTGGTAAGTGAGTTAGGTATGCTTAATTATTCTTAAATCTATATGAGATAATTTGCAAGTTGTTATGCAGCCAGAAATTTAATTGATTTTTCAGTCTTGGATGAAATTTTGGCTAAGTCAAAATTTACATCTCGACGGATGATCCTTATCTATCGAGTTTGATCATCCGTCGGTATACAATTTGCCAATAGAAATCAATTATTTTTCTGGAATATTTTATGACTCGACGGATAACTGTATATCCTCATCCGTCGAATTGTCTTAATTTCAGCTGTTAATTCCCTGAACATTATCCATCGAGTATACTTACAGTTTGTAAGCATAACACGACGGATAATGGGTGGAATTTTTACAGTTTATTTCTAAACGGCTATTTTAGGCCATTTTCATTGGTTACTTTATTTTACTTTATTATTATTATTTTTTTTGCAGTTATTTTTTGAGATAGTATAAAAGCTTATTTCATTTGAATTGCTTTTCTTTTATCATTCTCAAATCAACAGCTCAAGTTTTTTTCTCTTTCAAAGCACCTACTCTTTCTCTTTAAGCTCTCATTCTCTAATAATGGTGCCCGTTGTCAAGATTATGTCTCAAACTGGGTTCATTTATGAGAAGAACAATTTCACTGCTTTAGTAAACAAGGGTATTCAGCAATCTGGTGATTATCACAAGATGATGGACTTTGTGAAGAATTGCAAGCTTAGCTATGCCATGCTGGAATCACCCACAATCTTTTGTGAAGTTGTTGAAGAAATATGGACCACTGCTACATAAACTCAACAGATAATACCATCACTCTAACCATTAAAGGTAAAGAATTCTGTATCAATAGTGATGTTATAAAAGCATGTTTCAAGATTCCTGATAACACTGTGACCTCACCACACACTGACACTGATATAATCAATATGCTTAATTCCATGAACTATGCTCTTTCTACTTCTAAGTTAAGTGACATTAGGAGATTAGGCCTTAGGAAAGAATGGAGTTTTATGTGTGATGTAGTGACAAAGGTCTTTTCAGGTAAAGTCAGTAATTTTGATTCAGTCAATATCTGAATGTTTAACATGCTCTACATGCTAGTTACAGATAAATTCTATAATTTCAGTGACCTTGTTTTGTTTGAGTTAGGTTTTAAACTAGGAGAGTTAAATAAGAGAGGTAAAAATGTGTATTATGCTAGATTCTTTATGATGTTAGCTAACCATCTCTCTGAGGGTATTGTGCTTGAGAACCCTAACAACAAACTAGATTGTTGGGTTCAAGAGAGAAGGCTCATTGCAGATTTGAATAGGGCCAACCATCACAAGGAAGTGCCACTGTTCTATTTCCCTGTAATGGAAGCACCTCAGGTAAGTGAGGTAAGTTCATCTATTCCTACCACTATTCCAACCTCACTAATTTCTTTGAGTTCTAGTGTGGCTATGACAACTGTGTCAATGACCCAACAGTTGCCTACCCAAGCCACCAAACCTACAAATATTTCAAAATCCAAATCAAAGAAAGTCCCCTCTGGTATCTCTCAAAAGATGCCAGTTGCAAAATCTACCAAAACCAAAGAGGGGAATGTGCAGGTGGGTAAGACAGGTGAGGGAAGGGGTGAACATAAAAGAAACCCTAAGGATAAGGATGGAAAGTTGAGTAGTTCCCAGCCTAACTACACTGCAGTTTCCCAACAAACTGCAGTGCTTAAAAAGGATAAAATCTCATTTCTAACTGCATCATCCCAAAAGGATGTAATTATTGAACAAAGCTCTCAACCAAGAGCACAGGCCAAGAGGGTTAAGGACACAAACTCACCCCAAACTTATGCCAGAAAGAAGAAATCTAAAACCTTTGGGGATGCACAGGGTACACACACTGTGCAAACTGGTGCTAAAGACACAGTCACTGCACCTTCACAAATTCAGTTTGATGTGGCTCCAATAAATGTGGAGTCACAGTCAAAATCTCTAGTAACAGAAGCACTCAAACACCAAACTCACCAACAAATTCTCTGGATGTGGATATGATAAACACATCAATTCCTGATTCCCCTTCCTTAACTCTATTGGGGAAGCCAAAATCTAGTACAAATGAGCATCATCTTTTAGATGATTTGTTGGCTCACTTGCCAATTCTTTCAGGAACTGTTGAATCATCTATGCCCAAAATATCTTCAATCAGCACAGAGTCCACAATAGTTTCTTTTCCTAGTTCATTAATTTCTACTCTCTCGACGGATATTGCTCATCCGTCGAGTAGTGATTGTATCCCAACGGATAAGCTTAACAGCAGTTATCCGTTGGATAGCAAAACCACTCACCCGATGGATATCACTCATCCGTCGAGTATCTCTGCACAGCCTTAAACTTCATTTATTTCAAGTGCAGAAGATCTAGTGGTTGTACAGTCACTATTAGGATTGAGAGAGAAGAGTGTTTTGAGTGAGAGTCTGGGTTGCTCCAAGGAAAAAGGAGAGGAAATGAGTGAAACTATGCAATCCATTTCTTCAGGATTGGCAAAAGAAAGTGAGAGGAGTACCACCTTAGTAGGTGAAGGTGAGGGTGTGAGGGTGGGGAGCCAGGGTGAGACCCTGATGCAATAAAAGAGAGAAATTGAGAGAAATGCAGGTACTGGAGCTATAAGGATGGATGTCATTGCTAGTGAGTTAATAAATGTCCAGGATGCAGACAGAGAGGGACTATCTCAGCAACCTAAAGCTGTTATAGATTCCATCTCCCTTGATGTTGAGGCATTTACTCACCCTGTTCCAGCTTATCAACTTCTAGCTGAACAGGGCAATGACAATGCAGAAAGGATGCTCAATCTGGTGCATACCAAAAAGTCTATGATAAGAGCTAAGGATGCCATCATGGCTTTGCCCTCTACAGCTGGTGATGTGGATTATAAAACTGGTGGCTCAGCTGATTTCTTTGGTGATGAAAGTATGGATAGTGAAGATGGAGCAATGGATATAGGGGGAGAAGTGGGTTCAAGTTCAAGATTAGGTATGCCATCATGGGCATTTTCAAAGCACTGTGATGAGCACTACTTCAAGACAACCTTGATCCAACTAATCAATCAAACAAATACTGCTCTTCAAACCACTTCAAATGCCAGCACCAAGAAGCTCCTTCAGGCACATCTAGCCTCTCTGCAACTTCAACAAATTCAGGGCTTCCAACATGCGAGGGATGTAAACACCACCAAGGGTGATATTGAGGAGATGAAGAAGGCCATTTCAGACAAAATGGACTCTAAGCTTCCAGAAGCTAAAATGCTGGATATCAAGAGGCAAATAAGAAAAAATTCTGATCTTGCAACCAAGATAGATGCATTAGATACAAGAATGTCAGCCATGGAAGCATCCTTAACAGCCACTCATCTTTATCAAGCCCAACAGACAAATTTACTTCAAAAATTGGTGGCTGCTCAAACCCCCTCCTCTAATCAGCTTGATGATAACAAAAAAGGGAGAAAGGACCAAGTAAGGGGGAGAAGCTTCAAATTCAAATCAGTAAAGTAATTGTGCCTTCAATTACTATCTCAAAGCCACCAGTTACAGACAGTATAGATCTGATCAATACAGCAGCAGCCAATATAAGAGTAGCTGATAAGGAGAAGTTGAGTTTAGTCAACTGGGAGAAAATTGATGAGGATATACAAAAGAAGTTTGACCTATTCAAGGAGCCAGTAAAGTCAGCCATCCATCACTCTCAAGTCAAGCACATTAATGTGAATGAGATGAGCATGAACTATCTGGAAAGGGGACAGTCATCCTGCATCAAATCTCCAAAGGCTGAAACAATTCTGAAACCGAGGGTAAACTATGCAAAATCATCATTGAAGAACCCTTTGGATAATGTGTATGAGACACCTAAGCCTGATGAAAAGAAGCTTATGTCAAGGTCAATTGCTTTCTATAAAGATCCAGCTGATTCAACTTCAAAAAGGAGAATTGCTAAAATTTTCAGGAATAGGAAAGAAATTTGTGTGGTGGCTGGACATCCTCAATTTGCCCAAGCAAAGAGAGAAGAAAAGGCTAGATTGAAGCAAGAAAAGAAGCAAGCTGCTCTAGATGCTAAAAAGACTGAGCAAATTGCTGTCTTGGCCAAGATACATGCTGTAAATTCATCACAACAAATTCCTGCTCAGCCATCTGAAGTTATTGAATCAAAGAAGCAAGTTGAACAACAGAAGAAATCTCCAAGAATCAAGGAATTGGCTAAAAGAACTAAAAGGAAACTGGACATTGTTGATAAGGATTTGGAGAATCAGTTTCCCAAGCAATCCACTCCAACTACAACTCAAGCATCAAAACCCTCTGTGGTATTTGAAGATATCAAGGTGATGGATCCTTACAGGAACATCCATGGTGAACCTATTGTGCCTAAGGATGAACCAGTAGAATGGGAGAACATACCAATTCCTGACTTCTATTTGCCAATCCTTAACAAGCCAAAGAGAACAAAGTCAAGAGTAGTCAAGAAAGTGAAGCTGTCACCTCTCAAATCCAAATCTCTAGTCAAAGCTCAATCTAAAGACAATAAGGGAGATTATATGTCCTTGTGTAACATCAAAGAATTTTCTGATCTAAACCTCTATCTAGATGAACTAGATGAAGTGAGAGGAATTGATGCATACAGAAACCTACCTGAAAGGTTAGTGTTCAATTACAAAGGAGGAAAGGAAATTCAGTGGCCACTTCACAAGATCCTTCAAGAAAGCCAAGCTGTACTGATTAAGGTTTATTCATCCTTCAAGAAGAACTTTGGGTTCAATATTACTATAAGAAGATTGGTACTGAAGAAGATTGAAGAGCTAAGGAGTGTTAGAGCTAAAGATGCACTCCTAAAGACTCTAATCATCCCTTACACAGGGAGAAGAGTGCATCCAAGGCCCTACTGACTGATGGAGTTCATGGATGACAAAGAAGTGAGAAGATTTTTTAGATTAGAAGATCAATTGAGTATCTCCAGCAATGAGACTCTTTTGGAAATGCAAGGAAAGCTAAATCTCTCAGAATCTGATGAACTGGAATTCCACAGGCAGCTCCAAAATCAGATTGAGGAAAATAACCAAAAGCTTGGAAAGAGATCTAGACCTTCAAGGAACTAGATAAATCTGCTCAGGCTAGAGGAGCATCTTGAAAATGACTGTGAGCAAAACTTTGTACATTTTGTTAATTGAAGCACTTTTAAGTATTATATACTGTCTTTTAAAAGTTGTATTTTTAGGGTGTTTTATTATCATCAAGTATCTATTAATTTATGGCTACAATTCCAGCAGACATAAATTGGGGGAGATTGTTGTGTATATGTTGTGTACTTGATGATTTCATGAACAAAACACCTTGGTAGATTTTACTTAGTGAAAATATATAGCACTCGACGGATAAGGTCTATATTCCCGACGGATAACTCATTTTAGTCCCGACGGATGATGAATTATTATCCATCGAGTGAGTAGCTTATATAACAATAAGTTTGTAGCACATTTCTGTATACACCTTTGTATATATGCTGTAGTAGCATATAAGTCATGCTGACTTTAACTAGATATGCAGAATAGGTTGATTAATTGTACATAGATGATGTCAAGTGCCAAACAGCTACCGACGGATGATTAACAAAGCCATCGACGGATGATCAATATAACAGTCAATGGATGATCAACAAAGCCATCAACGGATGATCATAAACTCGACGGATGATCATGCACTCAACGGATAAGAAATTCAAATATCTGTTGACATTGACAACACAGTCACATGCGTCGAGTGTATGCAAATGGAATGTGGTAGCCAATTCAACTGGGTTTTCGAGAACAAAGAAGCATTGTCATTTCCATGCTATTATGAAGATATTCAAAGATGCTGGAATAGATAAATGAAGTAGCATTGTATTAGACTTGATAGTTTTTATTTTATTATCCTGTCTTATTACTTTTTAATCTTGGTGATATATATAAACCAAGAAGCAGCAATAGAATAGTAACAAAGAAACTAAGCAACCAAGAGAGAAATATTTGTAAGCTGTATTCTTAGCATTTCTCTCGTTCTTAGATGTTATCATTTTGTAAGTAGTTGTGAGCTTTTTGCACACAGAGTTCTCTCGATATATATTATATATCTCTGGTGGAATCATTCAAATCTACCAGAAAGTTTTTAAAAACTCTTGTTTTAATTACTTGTGTTTTGATTCATTTCAAGTAACTATTCTGCATTCTGCTAATCAATTCACAACTTATATATATTTGAGTTAGAACATTTTTATTCAAGAAAAAGTTTCAAAAATTCCATTCAACCCCCCCTTCTGTAATTCTTGTTACATTGTTAAGGGACTAACACAGTATGAAAATGACTGTATGATAACATCATATATAATATTTATGTTTTATTCGAAAATAGTTTTCCTTGGTGATACATACCTTCTTATAAAAATAATTCTTTAAGGGATTTTAATATCCTGCGAATACCTTAATAGTAATCCTAGCACCTAGGCTTGGGTTACGGTATTGCATCTCAATTCCAATTGGAAGAATTAGGACACTCGTTGGAGCCACCGTATATGATGATCAGTCGTAATACGATAATAGTAACCTTTTCTACTAGTAGAGGGATGACACCTTCACATCTTGGTTATCACCCTTGCCGCATACGGGCTATGTGTCCTCATTTCGGGTATACACACACTTCGCAGGTCCATAGGTACATATTGTACCGTCTCCTACGGTACCAGTAGTCTATCCAATACACGAAGTACTTGGATCCTACCCCTCCCTTGTCCTTTAGGAAATCCTATCATATCTCGAGAACTCGAACCATATCGAAGTTCCTCCAAGCGTTTTGCTTGTTGATAGGCATAGCTTTACTTTATATATATATATATATGTACTTCCGAAAGTTTCGGAGGAAGTACTAAGGATGTGAGTTGACCGTTGTCAACAGATAATTAAATAAGGGAGAAAAGTTTCTCCTTGAAACTATATTCAAAATATTAAATAAGTCGGGATAATGTTCTCCGATAATATGAAATTATTCGAATGATATTCCGAAATCAAAAAGCATGTTTTAAATCAGGATCTATGATTTTTAAATCAATAATAAACCCTTTCATAAATAATAAATAATTAAATGATGATCGATAAATAATTAAATCTCAAATGAGTTTACTCTTTAAAAGAATATTTAAAAATAATATTTCTCAACTAGTTTGTGTCTACATAATTTTTAATCTTTAATGATTAATTAGGTTTGAAATAAATAATTATTGGGGTATACTACTCCCATGATAAAGGAATAAGTACGTAGTATTTATTATTCGAACAATAAAATATGGTTAAGGGAATATGATCGTTGGGAAATCGTTTTAATAAAAGTTCGAGGTATTGTAATATTTCGTAAGTGGACGTTGAGTCCCTTTAAAACATACTATTATGGACTTATAATCATTCTATAATATCACTGGAATGATTCCCGAGTTTTATCTTAAATCCCGACTGACTCTCGGTCTCATATAATATGTCACACTTAAAGCGAAATAAACATTTCATGATATATACTTATCGTACAACATCGCTACATTATGCGAAAATTCAACAACTACGTATCATGGCAAACATGATATTTAGGCAATAATAGTAAAACAATCCTTTCACAACACAACAGTAAAATGGAGTTGGGTTCGTAAACTTGCCTGGGTATCTCGAGGTGGAGAATGCTCTAGGTTCCGCTCGAAAAACTATAACCATAACACAATTCATTTCGTTAGGTCCCGTTCTAATTTACGGTGACTCGCACTCATGTGCTACTTATTATGAACCCTCTCAACTTATACTACCCTTATTATTTCTTTAAGTCATATTCACATTATGGTCACTTCATTTTTCTAAGTATCGTAGGTTCATTATCATTATCGTCGTCGGCTCCGCTTATGGATTCTTACGGTTTCTACTCGCATGGTCTCGGCTCCGACATTTTTATAAAATTGGGAAATCATTATTTTCACTTGAAATTTTTATTTCAGTTAGGAAACTCAATATGTTACTCTCTGTAAAAAGTTCATGATTTATGAACACATTTAAGTCGATCCTTTATATTTTCAAAGTTCGTGATTCGTAGCAGTTTTTGTCGCGTAAATCACTTTTACTAAAACGGTCATAACTTTTGATCCGTAAATTGGAATCAAGCGATTCAAGCGTCTAAATGATCCTTATAAAATTGTCTATCCTAAAAAAAGTTATTTTTCAAGAAACTACAGTTTACAACTTCGGGACTTTCAGCAGAAACTTAAAGTTACGATTTATTGGTTTTAACGAAGTTATGTTAACGATCGGGGTTTCGTTTACGCCTTAACTCTTAACACAACCACCAACAATCATCATATCATCATCAAAACACAAAATCCTCTCAAGAACATCATGTTCTTGAGGAAACAACAACCAACCTTAAATCTACTTAACTTAATCATCAAGATTTCACCAATAAGACTCATTACACTAGGTTTACTACCACATACTAAATGGATCTTAAAAATGAATCTTAAATAAAGTCGGGACAAAGATTTTTACATTTATTGAAAGCTTGAGATGTGTTCTTGAGGATGGAGGAGGCTTGGAAGTGCTTGGTATGATTTTTAGAACCTAAAACCACCAGTGAAATTAAGAAACCAAAGAGAGGTTACTATTCATACTATTCACTAGTGAGTTTCTTGAATTTATTCCACCCATCAAACCTTGATAAAAAGAGATGAAAGAATTTTTTTACCTTAGTTTAATTTCTAGGAGGCTTGAGAATTAATTGGAGGATTTAACAAGAGCTAGAACTTGGAGTTTTGAATTTGATTTCTCCTTCTTTTGCATTAGGGCCGAATGGAAGCATCAAGGGGGGTATTTATACTCCTCTTAGTTGTTTAGCTTGGTTGATTTTCTAGGTAACTTCTAGGAAGATGGGGTGATATCTTGCAATTGATTTTATTCTCCTAGTATAGCATTCTAGGTTGATTCTTGGTTGCAAATCTTAGGGACAAATCTTTGTAGCTTGCTAGCTTACAAGCTAACTACAAGGTTTAGTTTCCTTAGCATACTATTTTGCTAGCTAGCTTGATCATCCTATGGTTAGCTCACTATTTGATGAATTAACCATGGTTACTTCCTTACCATGGTTTAGTTAGTGCGTTACGTTTATTTAATCGTTTACGCGTTCGCTCGGTTACTTAAACGTTTTCGTAATACTTACTCGTAAATGGTTCACGACGTAATTCCTTTCGTATTTATTCCTTATATTTTTATTTATCCTACTTGAATATAAATCCATAGGTTTTTAATCTCGTAATTATATTGTTATTCCCGTACTCCTCGATGAGGCGTAAATACGGTCGTTTTTCAAAGTTCATTTTCTTCGAAAACTGATAGCGTTTACATACATTAATTTGATACGTATAGTCGTAATATCAACTCCAAAACTCATTTTCTCATGCACTACCTAGTGTGGGCTCAAAATGTTTTCCCGTCCGTCAGGGTTACTATTCATTAAACGTTTTACAAGGTCTCTAAAATATGAGTTATTACAGTCTTCCCCTCTAACAAGGATTCAGTCCCGGAATCAACTAGAAAATAAGTGGGGATATCTATTCCTCATTGCGTCTTCAAGTTCCCAAGTTGATTCCTCAACATTTTGATTTCTGCATAAGATCCTAACCAGCTTCACAGTCTTGTTCCTCAGCACTTGCTCTTTTTGGTCCATTACCCTTACTGGTTGCTCGATGTAGGTCTGGTCTGGTTGTAAATCTACCTACTCGTATTCTATTACATGCCATGCATCTGTATGCTACTTCCTTAACATGGACACGTGGAACACGTTGTGTATTTGTTGCAAATTAGAAGGCAAGGCGAGCTCGTAAGCTAGAGGTCCTATTCTCCTCAAAATTTCAAAGGGTCCTATGAATCTGGGACTCAGCTTCCCTTTCTTTCCAAATCTCATCACTCCTTTCCACGGATATACCTTCAATAGCACATAATCTCCTACTTCATATTCCCTATCCTTCCTGGTCTGGTCGGCGTACTTCTTTTGTCTGTCCTGGGCTGCTACCAGTCTTTTCCTGATGAGTTCTACCATTTCTCTGGTCTGCTGGACTAACTCCGGTCCTAATATCTTGTGTTCTCCAACTTCATCCCAACATAGGGGAGAGCGACATCTCCTTCCATAAAGAGCTTCATACGGGGGAATTCCTATGCTAGCGTGATAGCTATTGTTGTAAGCAAATTCGATCAGGGGTAAGTGGTAATCCCAATTTCCTTTGAAATCAATGGCACATACTCGTAGCATATCTTTTAGGGTCTGAATAGTCTTTTCGCTTTGTCCATCAGTCTGGGGTGGTAAGCGGTACTCATGTTTAGTCTGGTGCCTACGCATTCCTGGAAGCTTCTCCAAAATCAGGAATTAAACCTTGGGTCTCTATCTGACACTATGGCTACAGGAACGCCATGTATTACTACGATTTCCTTCAAGTAAATATCTACCAACTTGTCTACGGTGCATCTTTCGTTGATTGGTAGGAAGTGTGCGGACTTGGTCAATCTATATATGATAACCCATATGGCATTATGATTGGTCTTTGTCCTTGGTAAGCCTGTCACAAAATCCATGGCTTTATGTTCCCATTTCCATTCCGGAATCTCTAGGGGTCGTAGTAGTCCACTAGGTCGCTGATGTTCAGCCTTCACTCTCTGGCATGTCAAGCACTTGCTAACCCACTCTGCTACTTCTCTCTTCATGTTAGGCCACCAATAATATTCCTTAAGGTCACGGTACATTTTCGTACTTCCTGGGTGGATTGAATATCTAGAGCTGTGCCTTTCGTGCAGCAGCTCATCCTTTAACTCTTGCACATTTGGAATCCAAATTCGGGACGCATAACTCATGATCCCTTGATCATCCTTCTCGCATATCTCTTCTTCACTGGTCAAAGTTCCTCTTTCCTCACTCATCTTCTTTTCCTGACATACTCGTATCTTTTCAGTCAGTTCTGGCACTAGCTTAATCTCAAATAATCTTTTCGTTCCCCTACCGGTCATCCTCACGTCGATTTCCATCTTCTCAAATTCCTTAATCAACTCCTCCGATGTCATTATCATCTTGAGTCTTTCCTTCCTACTAAGGGCGTCAGCCACCACATTGGCTTTACCCGGGTGATACAAAATTTCATAGTCGTAGTCTTTTATCAACTCTAACCATCTCCTTTATCTCATGTTTAGTTTCTTTTGAGTGAAAATATACTTGAGGCTTTTATGGTCAGTGTAGATCTCGCATTTCTCACCGTATAGGTAGTGTCTCCAAATTTTTAGGGAAAATACTATGGCTGCTAATTCTAGATCATGCGTGGGGTATCTGCTCTCATATTCCTTCAATTGCCGAGAGGCATACACTATAACTTTGTCGTGCTGCATTAGTACACATCCTAATCCTTTAAGCGATGCGTCGATGTATATCATAAACTCTCCCTTTCCATCGGGAAGAGCGAGCACTGGTGCTGACACCAGCCTCCTTTTCAGTTCTTGAAAACTCTCCTCACATTTCTCTGTCCATACAAACTGTTCTGTCTTCCGGGTAAGTCTAGTCAGTGGACCGGCTATCTTAGCAAAATCTTGCACGAATCTTCGGTAATATCCTGCTAAACCCACAAAACTCCTAATTTATGTTGGGGTAGTTGGTCTTTCCCAATTGGACACCACCTCTATCTTGGCAGGGTCAACTAAAACTCCTTTTCTACTCACCACAAGTCCTAAAAACTGAACTTCTCTCAACCAAAACTCGCACTTCGAGAACTTGGCATATAATTTCTCATTCCTCAAGATTTCAAAGACTATCCTCAAATGTTCTGCGTGTTCTTGCTCTGTCTTTGAGTAGATCAGAATATCATCTATAAAAACTATCACACATATATCTAGGTACTTTTTGAACACTTTGTTCATCAAATCCATAAAGGCTACGGGTGCATTGGTTAACCCAAACGACATAACTAAGAACTCATAGTGTCCATACCTAGTGCGAAAAGCAGTCTTCGGTATATCTTCCGGTTTGATTTTCAACTGGTGATATCCTGTTCTCAAATATATTTTGGAAAAATATACGGCTCCCTTGAGTTGGTCGAATAGGTCATCAATTCTGGGGAGAGGGTACCTATTCTTAATAGTTAGCTTATTCAGTTCTCGATAGTCTATGCATAATCTCATATTACCGTCCTTTTTCTTTACGAACAGTACTGGCGCTCCCCATGGTGACACACTGGGTCTTAGCATTCCATTATCTAGTAACTCTTGTAGTTGAGAAGCTAGTTCCTTCATCTCAACTGGGGGGCTAGCCTATATGGGGCCTTGGATACTGGTGTCGTTCCTGGTGCTAATTCTATAGCGAACTCTATTTCTCGGTCAGGTGGCAATCCTGGTAAGTTTTCTGGAAAAACATCCTCGAATTAGTTTACTACGGGTATGTCCTGTATATTAGGGACTTCCTTTCTAGTATCTACCACATAAGCCAAATAGGCCTCGTTACCTTTCCTTAACAATCTTTTTGCCTGTAGCATGGTTAGAAATTTCTGGTTCTGTCGTTGACCTTTAAACACTACTTCTTTTTCATTCTGCACTCTTATCCTTACTTTCTTCCGTTCACAATCTATTTGCATTCCGTTACTGGATAACCAATCCATTCCTAAGATTACATCAAATTCTCCCAACACGGATGGGATTAGGTCAACCTCGAAGATCTTCCCTTCTAATTTCAACTTGCACTTAGGGTGTATTTGATTTATAGGAATTATTTCTTTGTTTGCTATTTCCACTCGTAATATATCACGGAAGGGTATGGCATTAAGCTTTAACTTTTTAGCAAAATCTTGAGATATAAAAGACTTGGTTGCTCCAGAATCAAATAGGACATTTGCATGTTCGAAATTTAATAAAAGGGTACCTGCTAGCACATCAGTGTTTCAGACACCGCTCCCCTGACAAACCTGCTCAGAAGGCTCCTGTTCCCAGTTCCTATTCCTTGGCTTCCTATCTTCCTTTTCCTATTTTCTTTTTCCTTCACACTCTGCTCACTGCCAGCTTCAACAATCGAGGCTTTTTGCACTAAGGTGGCATAGTCTGTCAGCTCTAACACTGCTACCCGGTTCTGTATCCACTGTTTCAGACCAAGCTAAAACCTTCACGCTTTCTTTTCTTCGGTATTCATGAACTCAGGCACAAATCTCGATAACTCAGTAAATTTGGCCTCATATTCTGCCACAGTCATCTTATCCTATTTCAACTCCAGAAACTTAATCTTTATCTGGGTTTCCATAAACCTAGGGAAATACTTGTCTAAGAACAGTCGGGTAAATCTATCCCATGAAATCACAGCATCAGTTTCTAGGTTTCGTTTGGACTCCAACCATTAGTTAGCTTCTCCTTTTTAGCATGTAAGAAGCGAAAATGGTCTTATTTCGTTCCTCAACTCCTAGTATCTCGAAGGACTTTTCTATCTCCTTGAGCCAGGCCCGTGCTTCAACGGGGTCAGCAGATTCTAGAAATCTGGGGGTTTGAGAGATTTGAAGGCTCTAAAGGCAGTAGCTGCAGTTTGTTGGGCAGCATGTGGCTGTGGTGGAATAGGCTGTTGGTTCAGATTTGCTTTTAACAGTTCCATAAATTCATTCATGGGGTTTCCTCCCTGATGGGTATCCTCAGCTTTTTCTTCTATATATTCTTCCTCATCATATTCATTATAGTCTAGGTCTTCTTCACTTTCCTCATTCACTACAGGGTCAGGTTCACCTCGTTGTTGGTTAACAGATGCTGCGAGCTGTGCCCTGGTTTCTCTTCTACGGGGTGGCATTTTTTTGATATTGAAAATTGGTCAACATAGTTGTAATTATAACAGTTGGATTATTTTATTCGTATGTAAGCATGTCATTTATTATCTAGTAGGTTTTTATAAAGTGCAATAATATAGACATCATTTCTTAATAATTGTTTAGATATATATTAATAAGATCTCCCACTTATATCTTGGGGATGAAACAACTAGCCGAGTTCATACATGCCTGATTACAATCTATCACTACTAGTTCTGAACACTGAAATGAAGATACATAAGATGTAATATCCCATATATTTTCAAATATTATTATTATTATTCGGAATTGTTTATGTGATTTATGTGAATTTTTAGTGAATTATCTGAAAAGTAGAATATATATCTGAATGTTATATGTGATATTATTTGAATATTTGAATTTTTATATGTCCAGAATAAAATATAGATAATTGTGGTATTTTTCTGGTAATTTTTGGAGTGTTATATGATTTTATAATGATTTATGAATTATTAATTATTTTCAGAATAATTATAAAATTATTTTATAAAGCCGGGAATCTTCCAACTTCAACCGTTTTGCGTTTTTACAACCCGAAACTCTTCCGAAAACTCCTTCCTAACCTAATCTGGTAATTCCGGACATTTTCCGTGTTTTGACTTTTTCGATCCGGATTACGGTTTGACTTGTGCGCGACCCGGCGCAATATTTTCGATACGATAGTTATTTCGGTAATCAATAAAAACCCGTAATCTCGAAAGACGGGATATTTTTACGTGATGTTCGTATATGGTGTTTTATAAAAAGCCCGGTTTTGATAATTATCCAATTCTGGTATTGAATTGTATCGTTTTTACAGTTACTTAGCGGCTAAGCAACTAATTTAACGATTCAAAATGATCCAGAACGATCCAATATTCCATAAATATAAATAGCCTATTTCTTATTTCGTTTATTTCGTTTATTCATTTGTAACCAGTTAAAATACCGTAAAAATAGAGAAAAACCCGAGAAACCGATACGTTTCCGAGAATCAAACACACGAACGAAGGCGTTATCGAACTCCGATTCGGGCGTGCAGCATATCAAAACGAAGCTCTCGAAATCTTCTTTCTGAATCAATCATCAGTTTCTGCCCAGAAATCACAGTAATTTTCTTATTTATTTATTTATATTCGAATTATTTGATAATTAAATTACGAATTTTTGTTCTTGATGTTGTTGATGTGATTTGATGCTTCCATGGTGTAGAGCATGTTTTTCTGGTCAATTTGGTATATTATACTTCAAAAATAGAGTTCGATATCATATAGAAATTAAGGTTTTAATTTCTGAAAATTTCTTGAATATGTGTTCTTGGTGTTCTTGAAAAGTTCCGAGAATCAAACCCAAATTTAAGGGTGATGCAGACTTCAGAATTTGAAGTATGAGTAACCAAAACGTTCATATTTTCATGTTCTTTCTGTTTAAGCCATCAAATCATTCAAACGATTAGTAATTTTCAAAATTCGATTTTAGGGTTTTTATTCGAAAATTAGGGGTTTCTTATTGGGTGGTTTTTTGATTATTTTGATGATATGAACTGATTATACATGTCTTAACCTTCGTTTTAAGATGTTAATTAATGAATTTGGTTCAGAAATGAAGGAATTCGGATTTTCGGCGGAAATTCAAGGTTCCACCGGTTTTAATGGCGGTTTCGATCGGAATCTCCGATTTCGGTATTGTTTATTAACGTTGATGGGTGAACAGAGTTGTTGGGTTGTGGTAGGACTGATTAAGATCGAAAACCAATCGATTCTGAGTAGTTTTGGGGCTCGCCGGAGTTGTCAACCGGCCGCCGGATTCTGGGTTCCGGCCGGCGGTTCTTGGCAACCCGGTTTCAACCCGTTTGGGTTATTTCCCGACCCGGGTTTGATCCTCCTTTTCCCCAAAACCAAAACAGAAAACTGTTTCTGAATTTCTGATTTAAAAATAATTCAAAAATCATATTTTCATTTCTAAAAATTCATTTTTAATTCCTAAAATTATTATTTTTGTTCCAAAATTCACTTATAATTCAAAAATAAATCTGAATTATTTTATTAATTAATTTTAATTAGTTTTTAGTTATTTTAATTTAATCGATTAATTTAATATTAATTGATTAATTAACTTAATTAATTATTAATTGATTTAAATTAATTTAATAATTAGATTTAATTATTTATTATTGATTTAAAAATTCTGAAAAATAGTTTCGAGCTTTAAAATATTATTTTAAATTATTTTCCAAACTCGATAATTTTATAAAATTATTTTCGAGTGTTCGAGCCTTATTATTTAATTATTAAATGATTCGGAGATCCGTTTTTATTCCGAAAAATGTTCAAAAATTCCTAATAAATCAACCGTTTGTCCGTTTAATACGAAACGAACGCGTACAGACTCAAAAAAATATTGCGCTTCCAATAAAAATACTTTTGAGACCTAATTTCTTTTATATTGCAATGTCATTTGATTTGTATATCAGTTTAAGTCGGTATTTAATCGGTAAATGCTAATATTGACCTAATTTTCATTCTGAATGCACTGAGACGTACCTTTTAATGATTTGACTTATGTGTTACATAAAATATGTGAGTACGTGTTATATAAATGCCATGATTACGTGTTACGTGATATACATGCTGTCTGTTATAGTTTTAAAATGCCATGCTAGTTATAAACGATCGGGTAGATGTCAAGACGTATAGTTACGTCGATTGAGTTTAGTTCTGTCACTTAAGATAGTCCTTTTATTTATAGAATCGAGTAGCAAGGAGCGCAATCAAGTGTTAGACGGAGATAGTAGCCAGAAGTTAGAAACAGAGTTAAAGTAAGAGGTTATTGAGCATACCAGGCAAGTACTCCTGACTTCACTTATCATTCAAGTGACGTTTATTTAGAATTATATTATGCAAGTACCCCTAACTTCACTTATTGTTCAAGTGACGTTTAATTCGAATCATATTATGCAAGTACCTATATCTTCATTTATCATTCAATTGATATTGACTCTGAACTTTATTCTTTCGATTTCCATACTATTCTAAGTTCAGAATAGTTAAACGTTTTATATTTTGCTATACATTACTCTATACAGTGGAACATTGAATTGAGATTAGCGAATAACTAATTGTTCTAGTTATTTCGCCATCGATTGTTGAAATAACTCTGGACCATGAGAAATGGGGAGTTATATGGTTAAAGATGTCCTTTGATTCGGCTCCTTTGATCAAAATGTTTTATGGATTGGATGAATGCGTAAGTGACCGGGACGGACGGTCCAGCGGAGGGCTATTTCTATGTGTTATATGAAATACTATGACACCATTTTGCCACAGGCAGGTATATTGCCTTTTTAATTGAGTACTCGTATTTTGGGGACATGTTTCTATGAATCATGACCTTGTGCTATCACACGGGCTGATCAGCATGTGATAGTACGTCCGTCGGAGTTAGATTCCAATCTAAAAGTTATCGTTTATTGTTGATAGTTTGTGAAGCTTTTATTAATGATCAAATATTACTGTTTTTATTCTTTTGTTAAGTTATTATTGGAATGTGGTTTATCATTTCAAGTACATTTTATATTGCTTGCTGAGCAATTCTTTCGCTCATACTTGTTTATCAATCTAATCTTTCAGCTAAGCCAGAGCAAGCTTGAGATCCAGGTTTGGTCAGAAGTCGAGTGCTTGTAAATAGTGGTGTGTATTCCAGGTAGACTGTTTTGGGACGCTTGGATAGTCTAGAGGTTTGTAATAAAATTTGAATAATCTGTAAAACTAATTAGACTTATGGTTTGTAATAACACTTGATTTGTAGTAGTGCCTGTTCCATACTATAACCTGTGATCGATCCAGTGCAGGTAATGGGGTCGTATTTATTATATTATTCCGCTGTGATTATTTTATTATAATTTAGTGGCAGGTGACCCCAAATCTAGACCCCGGGTTTGGAGGGCGTCACAGGTTGGTATCAGAGCTACAGGTTATGGTCACTGAAACAGGCGTAGGATTGTCATAGATGAGTCATAGGAAGATCACATAAGATAGGCGCGTGTAGTTTAGCTTTTATAGGATTAAATTTAGGATATTGGGCTGGGTTATAGTTAAGTTAGTTAAGTTCTCTGTTTTGCGTTTAGCTTTAGGCCTTGTGTCATTGCCCTGCTATTTTGTTGGTTTAGTTAAGATTTCGAGAAAGGATTTAAAAGGTTTGGATAATTCGGAGTAAATTTTCTTTATGTTATTATTCTCGAGATAATAAGCAGGATTATGTGATAATCATTTCGCTTGTGTTAATATGGTAGCAAGTTTATGATGTTCAGGTGAGAGATACTGTTTGCGAACTTTAATATGCTAAGGAATTGCTACATATTTGACACAATGCTTGACAGATTATTATATATATTGCTTGTTTCCTACCAGAATAATGGCACCAAAGAGAAGAAATAATTTAGGAGAGGATCGTACCGAGAGCCGTACAGATCCAGCGATTATCCAGATGTTGGGACTGATGCAGCAGCAGATGTTACATCTTACGCAGCAGCAACAACAACAGCAACAGCAACAGCAGCAGCAAGCAGTAGCACCATCTGCAGTAACTTTTAAGCAGTTTCAAGCTGTGAAGCCACCTGAGTTCAAGGGAAGTGCTGATCCTGTGGAAGCCAATGCATGGCTCAAGGAAATGGAAAAGGCTTTTGAATTAGTCGGAGCAGGAACTGAGCAGAAGACCAAGTTTGCAAGTTACTTTCTGAAGGGTGAGGCGAACTATTGGTGGGAATCCACGCGAGCATTGGAAGGAGGTGAGTTTATAAATTGGGAGAGATTCACAGAGTTGTTCCTGGAGAAGTATTTCCCGAGGTATATGAAGAATCAAATGGAGATTAAGTTCTTGAATCTGACCCAGGGTGATCTTACCGTGGCTGAGTACGAGGCTAAGTTTACTGAGTTAGCAAGGTTCGTGCCAGACCAGGTTGATACAGATGAAAAGAAAGCAAGAAGGTTTGAACAGGGATTGAAATTTTGGATTCAGAACAGAGTGGCCATGTTTGAGTTGACTTCATATGTGGCAGTGGTTCAAAAGGCAATGGTGATTGAGAGTAAGAGTGATATGTCTCAGAAAGGAAAAGATGGGAAGAAAAGGAAAATGGAAACCTCAGAGGGAGGTCAGCAGTCAAGTAATTTTCAGGGCCGTTTCAACAGAAGGCCAGAGTTTCAGGGTAATAGGAATATGGGATTCAGAAGACCACAATCAGGAAATGGAGGACAAAGCAGCCGTTTTCAGAATTCAAATCAGCAGAGGCCCAATCGTCCACCAATACCAGATTGTCAGTTTTGTGGTAGGAAGCACTTTGGGAATTGTAATGCTAATGTAACGTGTTTCAAGTGCGGCAGGAAGGGACACTTTGCTAATGTGTGTCAGAATCTAACTCAAGGTCAGAATGTGGGAACTGGATGTTATAAGTGTGGAAAGCCAGGGCATATTTCCAGGAATTGCCCAACACAAGGTACGACAAGCAACACCCCAAGGCTTACAGGTGCTCCATCTCAGAATCTGCCAAGAATTGAAGGACCACCAGCAAAGGACCAACCAAAAGCCAGGACATTTAACATGACTATGAAGGATGCTATTCAGACTTCAGACGTGGTTGCAGGTATGCTTCCAGTCAACTCCGTAGATGCTAAAGTTCTATTTGACTCTGGAGCTACAAGGTCATTTATTTCTCAAAGTTTTGTCGATAAACTGCATTGTGAAGTTAAATTGTTAGAACAAGCATTAATAATAGAGTTAGCTAATAAGAATCAAGTTTTAGTCGACCGAATGTGCCCGAGGTGCGATGTTGAGATAGGAGGACATCATTTCTATGCCGACATAATACCTTTTAAGTTGGGAGAATTTGATGTTATTTTAGGAATGGATTGGTTGTCAGAAAATAATGCTCAGATTGATTGTAAGAATAGGAAATTAAGACTTCAAACTTTGGATAGTAAGAAGAAGATAATATTTCGAGGAAATAGGCAAGAGAAGAAGTTCTTAGCGATCGCTCAAGTGAAAAAGTTATTGCGTCAGAATTGTGAAGCATATTTGGCCCATGTGATAGACCCCAGTAAAGAAGTTCCAACACTAGAAGCGATTCCAATTGTCAATGAATTTTCAGATGTCTTTCCAGACGATCTACCAGGATTACCTCCCGACAGAGAAATTGAGTTTGTAATTGATCTAGCACCCGGAACAGAACCAGTTTCTAAAGCCCCGTACCGGATGGCACCAGTGGAAATGAAAGAATTGGCATCTCAGCTGCAAGATCTTTTGGAGAAAGGAGTTATAAGACCCAGTGTATCCCCATGGGGCGCACCAGTACTGTTTGTCAAAAAGAAGGATGGGAGTATGCGACTGTGTATCGACTATCGAGAACTGAATAAGCTAACCATTAAGAACAAGTATCCGTTACCAAGGATCGATGATTTGTTTGACCAATTGAGAGGCGCTGTATGGTTTTCTAAGATTGATTTAAGATCCGGATATCATCAACTAAAGATCAAGCCTGAAGACATTCCGAAGACCGCATTTAGAACCAGATATGGGCATTATGAGTTTCTAGTAATGGCATTTGGATTAACCAACGCACCAGCAGCTTTCATGGATCTGATGAATCGAGTATTTAAAAAGTATTTGGATAAATTCGTGATCGTGTTTATAGACGACATTTTGATCTATTCCAAAACAGAAGAGGAGCATGTAGAGCATTTGAGGATAGTTCTGGAAATACTGCGACATGAGAAGTTATACGCAAAGTTTTCCAAGTGTGAATTTTGGTTAAAAGAAGTACGATTTCTTGGGCACGTGATTAGCAATAAAGGAGTGGAAGTGGATCCAGCAAAGATTGAAGCCATAATCAACTGGGAGAGGCCAAAAACACCAACGGAAGTAAGAAGTTTCATGGGATTGGCAGGTTACTATAGAAGATTCGTGCAAGATTTTGCGAAGATAGCTACGCCATTGACAAAGCTCACCAGGAAGAACCAGAAATTTAAATGGGATGAGAAGTGCGAAGAAAGTTTCCAGGAATTAAAGAATAGATTAGTATCTTCTCCAGTACTAGTCTTGCCAGATGAACAAGGAAATTTTGTGATCTACAGTGACGCGTCATACAAAGGGCTGGGATGTGTTTTGATGCAGTATGACAAGGTGATAGCCTACGCTTCAAGACAGTTGAAACCACATGAAGAAAAGTATCCAACTCATGATCTTGAATTGGCAGCTATAGTGTTTGCATTGAAGATTTGGAGGCATTATCTTTATGGGGAAAAGTGCGAGATCTACACGGACCACAAGAGTTTGAAATATATTTTTACCCAGAAGGAATTAAACATGAGACAACGAAGATGGTTAGAACTAATCAAGGACTATGACTGTACTATTAACTATCATCCAGGCAAAGCAAATGTGGTGGCCGACGCTCTGAGCAGAAAAGAAAGGTTAAACATAATAACTTCATCTGAGGAATTAATCAGGGAATTTGAGAAGCTGGAAATAGAGGTTAATATTCCAAGTATGTCTACAGAGGTATTGTGTGCAATGTCTTTTCAACCAGAATTATTAGAGAAAATAAGAAGATGTTAGGAAGAAGTGATGAGCCATGAACGAGACAGTTTGACAGGAGAAGAAATAGGGAGTCAAAAGGATGATAAAGGGATATTAAGATTTTCTTCCAGAATATGGATACCCAACATAGCCGAGCTGAAAGATGAAATTCTTCGAGACGCTCACAACTCTAGATATTCAATTCATCCCGGGAGTACGAAGATGTACAGAGACTTAAGAGAAAACTTTTGGTGGCCAAGCATGAAGAAGGAAATTGCAAAATGGGTAAGTAAATGTTACACTTGCCAGCGAGTCAAAGCGGAACATCAAAGGCCCAGTGGACTGATACAACCATTGGACATTCCAGAATGGAAATGGGAGCATATAGCGATGGATTTCGTAGTTGGATTACCGAGGACCAGGGCGAATCATGATGCTATTTGGGTTATTATCGACAGATTGACGAAGTCAGCGCATTTTCTTCCTATCAATGAGAGATTCTCAATGGATAAATTGGTACGGTTATATCTTAAAGAAATTGTTACTCGACATGGAGTTCCAGTATCCATAGTTTCAGACAGAGATCCTCGATTTTATTCAAGATTTTGGAGAAGTTTTCAAGATTGTCTCGGAACGAAGCTGAACATGAGTACCGCGTATCATCCGCAGACAGACGGTCAAAGTGAAAGGACGATTCAGACTATTGAAGATATGCTGAGGGTATGTGCACTAGATTTTGAAGGGAGTTGGGACGAGCATTTACCATTAGTTGAATTCTCCTACAATAACAGTTATCATGCCAGTATTGGAATGCCGCCTTACGAAGCTTTGTACGGTAGAAGATGCAGATCTCCAATATGTTGGGAAGAAGTTGGTGAAAGAAAGATTTTGGGTCCAGAATTGATTCAACAGACAAAGGAGAAAATAGAACTCATTCGGAAAAGATTAACAGCAGCTCAAGATCGTCAACGCAAATATGCTGATCCTACCAGAAAAGATATGGAATTTGAAGTTGGTGAAGCAGTGCTATTAAAGGTCTCACCTTGGAAAGGTTTATCAAGATTTGGAAAGAAAGGAAAGCTGAGTCCGCGTTATGTTGGCCCTTTTGAGATTTTGAAGCGTGTAGGAAAGGTCGCTTATAAATTAGCGTTACCACCTCACATGCAGCATATTCACAATGTGTTCCATGTGTCGATGTTGAAGCATTATTTGCCTGATTCGAACCATGTGATAGAATACGAGCCAATCGAGATCCAACCAGATTTATCTTTTGTAGAGCAACCAGTACAGATTTTAGATAAGAAAGAAAGAGTACTTAGGAATAAGTCTGTATCTTTAGTGCGAGTCTTGTGGAGGAATCCCAAGGTTGAAGAGTCGACTTGGGAATTGGAAAGCGAAATGCGATCCAAGTATCCTTATTTATTTTCCTACGCTGATTCTGAGGACAGAATCCTGTTAAGGGGGGTAGATTGTAATATCCCATATATTTTCAAATATTATTATTATTATTCGGAATTGTTTATGTGATTTATGTGAATTTTTAGTGAATTATCTGAAAAGTAGAATAGATATCTGAATGTTATATGTGACATTATTTGAATATTTGAATTTTTATATGTCCAGAATAAAATATAGATAATTGTGGTATTTTTCTGGTAATTTTTGGAGTGTTATATGATTTTATAATGATTTATGAATTATTAATTATTTTCAGAATAATTATAAAATTATTTTATAAAGCCGGGAATCTTCCAACTTCAACCGTTTTGCGTTTTTACAACCCGAAACTCTTCCGAAAACTCCTTCCTAACCTAATCTGGTAATTCCGGACATTTTCCGTGTTTTGACTTTTTCGATCCGGATTACGGTTTGACTTGTGCGCGACCCGGCGCAATATTTTCGATACGATAGTTATTTCGGTAATCAATAAAAACCCGTAATCTCGAAAGACGGGATATTTTTACGTGATGTTCGTATATGGTGTTTTATAAAAAGCCCGGTTTTGATAATTATCCAATTCTGGTATTGAATTGTATCGTTTTTACAGTTACTTAGCGGCTAAGCAACTAATTTAACGATTCAAAATGATCCAGAACGATCCAATATTCCATAAATATAAATAGCCTATTTCTTATTTCATTTATTTCGTTTATTCATTTGTAACCAGTTAAAATACCGTAAAAATAGAGAAAAACCCGAGAAACCGATACGTTTCCGAGAATCAAACACACGAACGAAGGCGTTATCGAACTCCGATTCGGGCGTGCAGCATATCAAAACGAAGCTCTCGAAATCTTCTTTCTGAATCAATCATCAGTTTCTGCCCAGAAATCACAGTAATTTTCTTATTTATTTATTTATATTCGAATTATTTGATAATTAAATTACGAATTTTTGTTCTTGATGTTGTTGATGTGATTTGATGCTTCCATGGTGTAGAGCATGTTTTTCTGGTCAATTTGGTATATTATACTTCAAAAATAGAGTTCGATATCATATAGAAATTAAGGTTTTAATTTCTGAAAATTTCTTGAATATGTGTTCTTGGTGTTCTTGAAAAGTTCCGAGAATCAAACCCAAATTTAAGGGTGATGCAGACTTCAGAATTTGAAGTATGAGTAACCAAAACGTTCATATTTTCATGTTCTTTCTGTTTAAGCCATCAAATCATTCAAACGATTAGTAATTTTCAAAATTCGATTTTAGGGTTTTTATTCGAAAATTAGGGGTTTCTTATTGGGTGGTTTTTGGATTATTTTGATGATATGAACTGATTATACATGTCTTAACCTTCGTTTTAAGATGTTAATTAATGAATTTGGTTCAGAAATGAAGGAATTCGGATTTTCGGCGGAAATTCAAGGTTCCACCGGTTTTAATGGCGGTTTCGATCGGAATCTCCGATTTCGGTATTGTTTATTAACGTTGATGGGTGAACAGAGTTGTTGGGTTGTGGTAGGACTGATTAAGATCGAAAACCAATCGATTCTGAGTAGTTTTGGGGCTCGCCGGAGTTGTCAACCGGCCGCCGGATTCTGGGTTCCGGCCGGCGGTTCTTGGCAACCCGGTTTCAACCCGTTTGGGTTATTTCCCGACCCGGGTTTGATCCTCCTTTTCCCCAAAACCAAAACAGAAAACTGTTTCTGAATTTCTGATTTAAAAATAATTCAAAAATCATATTTTCATTTCTAAAAATTCATTTTTAATTCCTAAAATTATTATTTTTGTTCCAAAATTCACTTATAATTCAAAAATAAATCTGAATTATTTTATTAATTAATTTTAATTAGTTTTTAGTTATTTTAATTTAATCGATTAATTTAATATTAATTGATTAATTAACTTAATTAATTATTAATTGATTTAAATTAATTTAATAATTAGATTTAATTATTTATTATTGATTTAAAAATTCTGAAAAATAGTTTCGAGCTTTAAAATATTATTTTAAATTATTTTCCAAACTCGATAATTTTATAAAATTATTTTCGAGTGTTCGAGCCTTATTATTTAATTATTAAATGATTCGGAGATCCGTTTTTATTCCGAAAAATGTTCAAAAATTCCTAATAAATCAACCGTTTGTCCGTTTAATACGAAACGAACGCGTACAGACTCAGAAAAATATTGTGCTTCCAATAAAAATACTTTTGAGACCTAATTTCTTTTATATTGCAATGTCATTTGATTTGTATATCAGTTTAAGTCGGTATTTAATCGGTAAATGCTAATATTGACCTAATTTTCATTCTGAATGCACTGAGACGTACCTTTTAATGATTTGACTTATGTGTTACATAAAATATGTGAGTACGTGTTATATAAATGCCATGATTACGTGTTACGTGATATACATGTTGTCTGTTATAGTTTTAAAATGCCATGCTAGTTATAAACGATCGGGTAGATGTCAAGACGTATAGTTACGTCGATTGAGTTTAGTTCTGTCACTTAAGATAGTCCTTTTGTTTATAGAATCGAGTAGCAAGGAGCGCAATCAAGTGTTAGACGGAGATAGTAGCCAGCAGTTAGAAACAGAGTTAAAGTAAGAGGTTATTGAGCATACCAGGCAAGTACTCCTGACTTCACTTATCATTCAAGTGACGTTTATTTAGAATTATATTATGCAAGTACCCCTAACTTCACTTATTGTTCAAGTGACGTTTAATTCGAATCATATTATGCAAGTACCTATATCTTCATTTATCATTCAATTGATATTGACTCTGAACTTTATTCTTTCGATTTCCATACTATTCTAAGTTCAGAATAGTTAAACGTTTTATATTTTGCTATACATTACTCTATACAGTGGAACATTGAATTGAGATTAGCGAATAACTAATTGTTCTAGTTATTTCGCCATCGATTGTTGAAATAACTCTGGACCATGAGAAATGGGGAGTTATATGGTTAAGGATGTCCTTTGATTCGGCTCCTTTGATCAAAATGTTTTATGGATTGGATGAATGCGTAAGTGACCGGGACGGACGGTCCAGCGGAGGGCTATTTCTATGTGTTATATGAAATACTATGACACCATTTTGCCACAGGCAGGTATATTGCCTTTTTAATTGAGTACTCGTATTTTGGGGACATGTTTCTATGAATCATGACCTTGTGCTATCACACGGGCTGATCAGCATGTGATAGTACGTCCGTCGGAGTTAGATTCCAATCTAAAAGTTATCGTTTATTGTTGATAGTTTGTGAAGCTTTTATTAATGATCAAATATTACTGTTTTTATTCTTTTGTTAAGTTATTATTGGAATGTGGTTTATCATTTCAAGTACATTTTATATTGCTTGCTGAGCAATTCTTTCGCTCATACTTGTTTATCAATCTAATCTTTCAGCTAAGCCAGAGCAAGCTTGAGATCCAGGTTTGGTCAGAAGTCGAGTGCTTGTAAATAGTGGTGTGTATTCCAGGTAGACTGTTTTGGGACGCTTGGATAGTCTAGAGGTTTGTAATAAAATTTGAATAATCTGTAAAACTAATTAGACTTATGGTTTGTAATAACACTTGATTTGTAGTAGTGCCTGTTCCATACTATAACCTGTGATCGATCCAGTGCAGGTAATGGGGTCGTATTTATTATATTATTCCGCTGTGATTATTTTATTATAATTTAGTGGCAGGTGACCCCAAATCTAGACCCCGGGTTTGGAGGGCGTCACATAAGACGTGTACCCTGAAGGGCTAAGAACGCTATCTACTACTAGCTATCCTATCAAAATTGGTGACAAGTCACCCAGCCTTCTTCAAGGTCTATATCTAGTCACTAGTCTCTCAGTCACTATCACTGTGAGTGAGGTCACACACCCTTCCCATCGCTCCTGCAATCATCAGCTCTGCATCAACTATCGGGATGTATCCTCCCACTGTTGTTATCCTCATCTGAACCCTGATACGGATCTCGATCCCATCGATCTCTCTGCGGGCTATGGCTGGGAAAGCAGCTCTGAAATCTCCTGGGTATCCTAGTCGGGTGGCTCTCTCAGTTGTTAGTGCCTGGCATAACTCCGCAATACGAGCAGATGCCGCAGTGATCTAAGCATTAAGCTAACCCACTATCCAGTCGTGTACGGCTACATGCATGGTCGTCGGTGGTGGTAGAGGTGAATCTGGGTCGCTAGAGGATATGTCATGAACATCGTGGAACTGTGCACGTATCGCCTCCTCCTTCTCATCATCATCAGTATAGGGCATAGGGCTCTGGATCCCTGGGGGTGGTGTAGGAGAGCGAATAGCCTGGTGAGGGTATATCTCTACATCCCTCCATACTACACCATTAGCTATGGGGACAGGAAGGTCAGTCTCCTCCTCTAGGATATCCTCAGTATGGTTATCATCTGAATCATCAATGGGTGGGCTCTATGGCTCGGGAATAGGGTCACGCTCAGGAATCATGACATCATCAACAGGATCAACCTCCCTTCTAGGCTCCACTGGTACCTTACACAATAGGCAAGGTGTTACTAACTTATAGTTGGAATTCCCTTGAGGGTAAAAAGGTCAAGACTACCCGTGTAGCCCGACGACGAACTCGACTTGAGCTCTAATTTATTATTTTATTATTCTTATGTCTACGTTTTTTATGTCCTATGGTTTCCAAGATTTGATAACCTAAGGCTCTGATACCATTTCTGTGGCGCCCAAAAACCCGGGGTCAGGAGTCTTGGAAGCCACGACATCTGAACTCACACAACTCATACTATAATATGTAAATACTCACGCTTCACGACCCCACACTTATCACACACACACACTTACAGGTTATTATCTTGGAAACGAACCATCATAACTAGAGTAATAGTCAACCATCAAGTGATATTTATTACAACCCAAAAGTAATTAATCTTACCGGGGAGTGACCTTTAAGTAAGGCTAGTCCGCCGGCCAAATATACATTTCTTGTTTCTTACCTTACATAAGTCATACTTATAAATAAGCCGAACAATAAACAACTGAAAACTAATCCAGCTTATTCTGACTACCTGTGGTACAACACCAAACAATCTACGGAACAGCTAGCCATTTCCTACCCGTTTCCTGGCTATGGTTCTCATGGCAGGCATCTTGATTCACTGTTGTGTTGTGTCAATTTAAGAAAACAAGTGTGTGCTATAATGCCCAGCATAATAATGTACAGTATGAAAATGACTGTATGATAACATCATATATGATATTTATATTTTATTCGAAAATAGTGTTCCTCGGTGATACACACCTTCTTATGAAAATAATTATTTAAGGGATTTTAATATCCTACGAATACCTTAATAGTAATCCCAGCACCTAGGCTTGGGTTACGGTATTGCATCTCAATTTCAATTTGAAGAATTAGGACACTCGTTGGAGCCACCGTATACGATGATCAGTCGTAATACGATAATAATAACCTTTTCTACTAGTAGAGGGACGACGCCTGCACATCTTGGTTATCACCCTTGCCGCATACGGGCTATATGTCCTCATTTTGGGAATACACACACATCGCAGGTCCATAGGTACATATTGTATCGTCTCCTATGGTACCAGTAGTCTATCCAATACACGCAGTACTTGGATCCTACCCCTCCCTTGTCCTTTAGGAAATCCTATAATATCTCGAGAACTCGAACCACATCGAAGTTCCTCCAAGCGTTTTGCTTGTTAATAGGCATAGCTTTACTTTATATATATATGTACTTTCAAAAGTTTCGGAGGAAGTACTAAGGATGTGAGTTGACCGTTGTCAACAGATAATTAAATAAGGGGGAAAAGTTTCTTCTTGAAACTATATTCAAAATATTAAATAAGTCGGGATAATATTCTCCAATAATATGAAATTATTCGAATGATATTCCGAAATCAGAAAGTATGTTTTAAATCAGGATTTATGATTTTTATATAAATAATAAACCCTTTCATTAATAATAAATAATTAAATGATGATCGATAAATAATTAAACCACGAATGAGTTTACTCTTTAAAAGAATATTTAAAAATAATATTCCTCAACTAGTTTGTGTCTACATAATTATTAATCTTTAATGATTAATCAGGTTTGAAATAAATAATTATTGGGGTATACTACTCCCATGATAAAGGAATAAGTACGTAGTATTTATTATTCAGACAATAAAATATAGTTGAGGGAATATGAACTTTGGGAAATCGTTTTAATAAAAGTTCAAGGTATTGTAATATTTCGTAAGTGGATGTTGAGTCCCTTTAAAACGTACGTACTATTATGGACTTATAATCCTCCTATAATATCACCGGAATGATTCCCGAATTTTATCTTAAATCCCAACCGACTCTCGGTCTCATATAATATGTCACGCTTAAAGCAAAATAAACATTTCACGATATATACTTATCGTACAACATCGCTACATTATGCGAAAATTCAACAACTACGTATCATGGCAAACATGGTATTTATGCAATGATAGTAAAACAATCCTTTCACAACACAATTCATTTCGTTTGGTCCCA
This sequence comes from Apium graveolens, assembly GCF_009905375.1. Taxonomy (NCBI): domain Eukaryota; kingdom Viridiplantae; phylum Streptophyta; class Magnoliopsida; order Apiales; family Apiaceae; genus Apium; species Apium graveolens. The sequence goes on along the minus strand of NC_133657.1, from coordinate 105,217,527 downwards.
TTCTAATTTACGGCGACTCGCAGTCATGTGCTACTTATTATGCACCCTCTCAATTTATACTACCCTTATTATTCCTTTAAGTCATATTCACATTATGGTGACTTCATTTTCCTAAGTATCGTAGGTTCATTCTCATTATCGTCGTCGGCTCCGCTTATGGATTCTTACGGTTTCTACTCGCGCGGTCTCGGCTCCGACATTTTTATGAAATTGGAAAATTATTATTTTCACTTGAAATTTTTATGGAAGTTAGGAAACTAAATATTTTACACTCTGTAAAAATTTCATGATTTATGAATACTTTTACGTCAATCCTTTATATTTTCAAAGTTCGTGATTCGTAGCAGTTTTTGTCGCGTAAATCACTTTTACTAAAACGGTCATAACTTTTGATCCGTAAATCGGAATCAAGATATTCAAGCGTCTAAACGATCCTTATAAAATTTTCTATCCTAAAAAAAGGTTATTTTTCAAGAAACTACAGTTTACAATTTCGGGACTTTCTGCAGAATCTTAAAGTTACGATTTGTTGGTTTTAACGAAGTTATGTTTACGATCGGGGTTTTGTTTATGCCCTAACTCTTAACACAACCACCAACAATCATCATATCATCATCAACACACAAACTCCTCTCAAGAACATCATGTTCTTGAGGCAACAACAACCAACCTTAAATATACTTAACTTAATCATCAAGATTTCACCAATAACACTCATTACACTTGGTTTACTACCACATACTAAATGGATCTTAAAAATGAATCTTAAATAAAGTTGGGCCAAAGAGTTTTACCTTTATTGAAAGCTTGATATGTGTTCTTGAGGATGGGGGAGGCTTGGAAGTGCTTGGTATGATTTTTAGAACCTAAAACCACCATTGAAACCAAGAAACCAAAGAGAGGTTATTATTCATACTATTCACTAGTGAGTTTCTTGAATTTATTCCACCCATCAAACCTTGATAAAAAGAGATGAAAGAATTTTATTACCTTAGTTTAATTGCTAGGAGGCTTGAGAATTAATTAGAGGATTTAACAAGATATAGAACTTGGAGTTTTGAATTTGATTCCTCCTTCTTTTGCATTAGGGCCGAATGGAAGCATCAAGGGGGGTATTTATACTCCTCTTGGTTGCTTAGCTTGGTTGATTTGCTAGGTAACTTATAGGAAGATGGGGTGATATCTTGCAATTGATTTTATTCTCCTAGTATAGCATTCTAGGTTGATTCTTGGTTGCAAATCTTAGTGACAAATCTTTGTAGCTTGCTAGCTTACAAGCTAACTACAAGGTTTAGTTTCCTTAGCACACTATTTTGCTAGCTAGCTTGATCATCCTATGGTTAGCTCACTATTTGATGAAGTAACCGTGGATACTTCCTTACCATGGTTTAGTTAGTGTGTTACGTTTATTAAATCATTTGTGCGTTCGCTCGGTTACTTAAACGTTTTGATAATACTTACTCGTAAATGGTTCGCGACGTAATTCCTTTCATATTTATTCCTTATATTTTTATTTATCCTACTTGAATATAAATCCGTAGGGTTTTAATCTCGTAATTATATTGTGATTCCCGTACTCCTCGATGAGTCGTAAATACAGTCGTTTTTCAAAGTTCGTTTTCTTCGAAAACTAATAGGGTTTGCATACATTCATTTGATACGTATAGTCGTAATATCAACTCTGAAACTCATTTTCTCATGCACTACCTAGTGTGGACTCAAAAGTTTTTCCCGTCTGTCAGGGTTACTATTCATTAAACGTTTTACAAGGTCTCAAAAATTTGAGTTATTACACTCCTCCTTCATTCGCACTTGGTGGTACCCTGATTTTAAATCCAATTTCGTAAACCACACTACACCATTTAATTCGTCCAACAACTCGTCGATTATAGGTATCGGATACTTATCCGATATGGTGACTTTATTTAAAGCCCTATAGTTGACACAAAATCTCCATGAACCATCACGCTTTTTTACCAACAATACCGGGCTAGAGAATGGACTGTTTGATAGCTGTATTATTCCAGCTTTAAGCATATCCTTAATGAGGATTTTGATCTCTTTCTTTTGTACTTGTGGGTAACTATATGGCCGTACATTCACTGGATCAGTTCCCTCTTTTAACACCACAGCATTTTCATGGATGCGTTTCGGAGGTAACCCTGTAGGTAAGTTGAAAACCTATTCGTACTCCTGCAAAACCCCTTTCAAAAATTCTGGGATAGTATTGGTCCCTCTCTCCTCTTCATTCAACTGCTCAACGGGTGCTTGTAAGAAATTAAATTCCACAAGATAACCATTGCCTTCCTTTCTCAGATTCTGCAACATGGATTTTAAGGATATTCCACTACGGCCTAACGATGCATCCCCTTTAATGGTCACAGTCTCAGTTCCCAGTTGAAACTGCATCGTTTGTGTCTTTCCAGTTTGTAGTCATGGTGCCCAAAGTCCCAAGCCATTGTATACCTAAAATGATGTCAGAATTTCCTAACTCTAAAGGCAAAAAACTCTCCACAATTACTATCCCTTGCATTTCCAACAACACTGATTTGCAAATGCCAGTCCCCATCACCGAGTCCCCTGTACCAAGAGACACCCCAAACTCTTTCGATGGCAATACTGGAATATTCAGTTTCTTTATCGCCTAAAAAAAAGTAAAATTATGGGTAGCACCCGGGTCTACCATAATCACTACCTCCTGACCTCCGATATATCCCAAGAGTTTCATCGTTTATGGACTCGCCAAACCCATTACAAAATTTAAAGAAATCTCAGGTTGGTGTGTGTTAGGCATTACCTCTAAATTCTCCTCTGAAACTGAGCTGTGTGGGCTTAATTATGGTTCGTCTTCCTCCCCTTCACAAGTGAGCAGTACGCTCAACTCTTTTGTTTTGCATTAATGCCCAATAGACCACTTATCATCGCAACGATAACATAATCCTTTCTCCCTTTTAATCTATAATTCTGTTTCGCTCAACCTACGTATCTCTTTATAATTTTTCCCCATTGCTACAACTCTGCTCCCTCTAGTTGAAGAGGTTGTTTGACTGTACTGTGAGTAATGACTTGGGGAAGTCGACCCGGTTGAGTAACCGGAGATACTTCCTTTATGAGACGCTGACATGATGGACGGTGTGTAAGATCCTCGGCTCATGAATTGGTCTGACCTCTGTTCCCCCTTCCTACTGGCCCCAACACGTAATTTATCTTCCACCATCAAAGCCAAATCCATTGCATTATCTAAGTTTTTAGGCCATAATAGACGAACCTCCACCTTAATTTCTTCTTTCAACCCATTTAAGAATTGTCCCTTGGCTATTTCCTCCGGCACTCGCTCTAAAGGCGCCAACAACTCAATAAATTTTCGTCTATAGTCTCCCACCGTCCCATTTTATTTATGCCCCAACCACTGTTCGTGTAAAGTACCTGTAGCCATAGACCTGAATTTCCTTCGAACCATTGTTTTTATTTCTTCCTGAATTTGCATAGGCCTCCATCTATTTTGCCACTGGAACCAAAGTAAGCATCTCCTTCTAGTGCCACGATTGCAGCCTCTAACTTATCTTCCTCTAACAAACGATAGAACTGATGATAGCGTTCAGCTCACAAAATCCACCCGTATGGGTTTACTCCATCAAACAAGGGCTTATCTAGCTTTTTAAATCTCCAGTTTGTTCCTCCCCCTATGACAGGAATCCCCATACTTAAAACACCTCCTAGACCCCCTCCAGATCCCTGGCCAGTTTTGTTACCATCCTCAAATAACACCCCTTCTCCATACCTATCTTCCTCTCCCGACTTACGTTCACTCATCTTGCTGCCTCCAGAATTTGTTATTACCTCCGATTGTATAATTTTCTTTTTTTGTTTCCCATGAGATCCTTAAGAGCAGCTCGTACCTCTGTTTGCAAAGCCACCTAATCATTCTTCACCATTGACATCATCGAGTCTTGCTGCTCTCTCGATCTGTTAAGTCTACCTTCAAGCTGCATCGCTATCTCATCAATATGGCGCTCCAAACCTGGGTCAAAAGTTTGGGGTCCATAACACATACACCATATATAAACCTGTATAAGAAATATTATTTACAATGACCCTGCTTTTCAAAACCTCGGATCGCAACAGGTTAAAGTATGAAAATAAGCCACAACCTTAACTTTTATTACAATGTACCAAATCCCAACTAATTTAACTTACAACTGATAACAAAATTATTCTTACAATCTTACTATCTCACTAGCATAATAAGCTCCTGCTAGCTTGATCCAACTCAATCTGGAATCCTAGCTCGTACTCTGAACTGAGGAACCTCGCTATCAATCATATCCTTTTTAACAGTAGAATACATAAAAAGATTCGCAAGAGTGAGCTAACTAGCTCAGCAAGTCATAATAATGATAAATGACATTAAACAATGTTCAAATGGGATGATTCAGAAGAATCAAGTTTCTTATTAAACAATCATTAGAATTGGATATTTATTTTAAATTTTAAAACCAAGGTTAGGCTGCTGATCTGTCACGCACTAACCCCGAGCAAGGCACACGGCTCTGCTCTATAAACTGGATCCAAGGCACATATTGGCCTAATTCGACCACAAATCTGGTCTGACCACGAATCTGGTCCACATAAAGAAAACTATCCAATTCTAAAGCAGTTCAGTATGATAAACAATATAACTCAATAAAACAAGATTATAATCAACAGTGATAAATATTTTTATAAAAGCATGATACGATTCATGAGTATCACAAGGGTGTATCCAAGTATGTATAAGAAATGACCTTCAGCCGGTAGAAGAATCAGGTATTAGATGAACAATAATTTTACAAGGTTTAGTTCTTTGATGTCACAAGGTATGGTTGAGTATAAAAGTTCATGTATGCTCAAACAATTCTGTTCCAGTGTTTGGTATATGATGGATATATATTTGTGGAGTAGTATAATAATTGTGTGGTTTAGTATCTGATAAATCAACAAGGGGTGGTTTACAAAGAATAAGGCTTATGGCTCAAAAATCAGATGATGTGATCCGGGTTCAAGGATGAATGATTCAAGGTGCTTACAGTATAAAACAGAGTTATTTTGAATACTTAACAATATGTCATGAGAGAATTTAGATATATTCGCACTATATCTCGAGAAAGGTTTAGAAGTGCTTGCCTTATCACAAATGATCCCAACCTCTCCTGTACTTGTCCAACAATTCTATTCGACAACCACTTGGCTACTTTTCTATGCCTCGCTTCTATTCACTGATCACTTGCTTTATTTTCCACACATCGATTCCATTTTCTGATCACCTGCTTCCCTTTTCTACGCCTTGCTTAGGGGTGAGCAACGGGTCAGAACCGGACCGAACCGAACCGGAATCGAAAGAACCGAGAACCGAAATAACAATATTTCAAGAACCGAAATGGACCCGTTTATATGTAAGAACCGAACCGGACTCGTTTATATGTAAGAACCGAACTGGAACCGAACCGTCAAATTCGGTTCGATTCGATTCCGAACCGAAAGAACCGAAGTTATATTTTATTTTATATTTATTTATTTTTCATATTATTTTATATTCTAACTTTTTAAATTTTGACTAGTTTTGATTATTTATTAAGGGTAACTTAGTAAAAAAAAGATTTATTTAGTGGCAGATCATTTTAAATTCGATTACTTCTAATATATAAGAAGAAAAATATTAATAAAAATATTTGAAACTCCATATATATTTAAAGAAACAAGTACTAAAATAAAAATCATATTTTTCTTAAAATTTATCAAAATATTATAAATAAGAAAACATAATACGTAATATATATACATGTATTTATATATATATTTGTATTTATTCATTTATATACGGTTCGGTTCGGTTCATACGGTTCTAGTATGTTAAGAACCGAACCGAACCGAGAACCGAAATTTTTAGAAAAATAAGAACTGAATCGGACCTGAATTAGTAAAGAACCGAACCGGAACCACAATTTTTGATCGGTTCGGTTCTCGGTTCTGAACCGAGAAATGCTCACTCCTAGCCTTGCTTACTCTGCTAGGCATCATAAGTATCCATCAATATTCATCTCACATTATCTAATCGTCACATAGCCGTCATAAGATTTTATCTACCCTTCGTTTCACCCAAATCCGATTTACTGATTACAAGTTATGGCTAAAACAGTCCAATAATAAACACATAGGCATATAACACATCAATTAGATAACACGTAGCACATGACATGCAATATATTCAATTAAAATAATTTTTCAAAGAAGATTCAGGGTCAAAATGACTTTCCAGGTATTAAATATGAATTTTTTAAACATTTTTCAGTATTAAAACGGGACCCTGAATCATTTTATAATTAAATAATAGGGTTCGAGCCCCCGAATCTGACTTTAAAATAATTTTATAATAATTTTTTAGTCTTGAAAATAATTTAAAACAATCTTCTAAAGCTCAAAACCATTTTTTAAAATTTTTAAATCAAAAGAAATAATTAAATCTAATTAAATAATTAATTAAAACTAATTAATAACTAATTAAATAGATTAATATTTGAATCAATTGATCAATTAAATAATTAATTATTAACTAAAATTAATTAATTAAATAATTCAGATATATTTTTAAATAAAAAAATGATTTTTAGAATTAAAATAATGATTTTTGGAATTAAAAATAAATTTTAGAAATTAAATAATAGATTTCTGAATTATTATAAAAAGAAAATCACAAACACAGCTTTTATAAAACTGAAATAAGAGTCAGATGTATCGAAACCGGGTCAGCTCTCGGGTTCTAACCGGGTTCTGATGAATAGACCGGATCCGGGTTTGAATACCGGCCGGATTCTGGGGAGTAACCCAGTTTTCGGTGGCTTCATCGGATTCCGGTGACCTCTGTTCAACCCCATAACTTTTCGATGAGTTGCGTTTTCGACCCTAAACCAAAACACAACCTTTACAGCAATCTATAACCAACAAGAACTATCAAGATCAGACTGAAATTAAGCTTTCCAGCCGGATTCACCATTAAAGTCGGTGAACAAACTGAAACTCCGGCCAACAACAATTTCGGTCATTTTCCAGCAAAACATAAAGATTTATATACGAATTTAAAGCCAAAGATTATATGAATCTAATTCAACCAATCACACTATCAAACAATCATCAAGAATCTCAAAGAAGCAAAATCAAAATCCATCAAAATAATACACTCGACTATACTAATTTGGAACTCAATTAACACAACTATAGACCTGAATCGATTGCAATTTAACAGATAAAACTATTTATAACATCAAAACAAGCAAACAATCATTGGAAACAAAAGTCCCAATTCTTGATTATAAACCCTAAAATTCAGATTTGACAATTACCAATCGATCGATTGATTTGAGGACGAAATCAGATAGAACGGATCGTGGGCTTCAATCTGGTTACCCATACATCAAAAACTGAGATCCCCATCACCTCCAAATGAATGATTGATCTTCAAGAATACTTAGAACAAATATTAAAATTTTCTATTATTTCTTTCAGATAATTATGGAATTTTCTTACGGTAAAATTATGTTTATCTAAACAGAATAAAATATTGTACTATCTATTTATACTTACGGAATATTTGTACCCCATTGGATCATACCGGATATAAAATATCACGTTTATTTGAGAAAACGGATCCAAAACGGTACCGGTTTTGGGATAATTATCCAAATCTGTACATTTTGTACTGCGGTCTTGGTCTCAGTGCTTTGGTTACACGTACTACGAGATGATAATTATAATAGTTTAATAAAAAGATCCCGTTTATCGAAAATATGAGTTTTATCGATTTACTGAAATAAATTTTGTATCAAAAATATTGCGCCGGGACCTGCACGGGATAAACCGTACGCTGGATCGAAAAAGTCAAAACATGGAAAATGCTCGGAATATTAAATCCATAAATCATTTATAAAATCATATAACAACATAAAAAAAATTGATAGAAAAATATCACAATTATTTATATTTTATTTTGGACTTATAAAAATTAAAATACTCAAATTATATCATATTTACATATCCAAACACAGATACCACTTCACAGATAATTCACCAAAAATTCATATAATAATCATATAATATTCATTTATTAACAAAAATAATTACACGTCATATCCCGGATATTACATCCTTCCCCCCTTAAAAGGATTATGTCCTCAGAATCACTTAAGCAATAACTCACTCAGTTCACTATTTCACGTATATCGCTTTCTGAACTTTAGGTTATCCTTTCAACCCTTGAGTTTCCACAATAATCTTACTAACTTTATAACTTTCTTTCTTAACACTTTCTCTTTCTTTTTTATAATCCCTATTGGATTCTCAACATAGGACAATTCTGCTTGAAGTTTTCTCGACTCATATTCTATCACATGTCTAGAATTCTATATTATACTTTTCTAACCTTACAACATAGAAATATTATGAATATGCTACCCATACGGGGTAACGCTAATTTGTATGCTATTTTCCCGACACATTTCAAAATTTTAAAAGGTCCAACGTATCTCAGACTCAACTTTCTTTTCTTTTCCGATCTTGGATGATCCCTTTTTACGGTAACACTGTTAACAATAGTAAATCTCCTTCTTCAAATTGTGTACTCTTTCTAACTTGATCTACACATTTCCTTTAACAATCTTGTGTGGAAGGTATTTCACGTTCGCCGACTTCATCTCAATATATTGGTGATCGATATTTGCGTTCATAAAGAGCTTCGTAGGGAGGCATTCCGATCCCGGCACGCTAACAGTTATTGTAAGCAAATTCCACTAAGGGCAAATTCTCGTCTCAATTTCCTTTGAAATCAATGGCGCAAACACGTAACATATTTTCAATTGTTTGGATCGTTTTCTCGCTCTTGGCCATCAGTCTGCGGATGATAAGATGTACTCATATTTGACTTGGTGCCTAACATTCTTGAAAACTTTTGCAAAATCTTGAATTGAACCGTGCATCTTGATTTGATACAATAGACGCAGGGACCCCATGACAAACTACTATTTCCTTCAAATACATGTGAACCAACTTATCCAGTGAATATCTTTCAATAAAGGGCAAGAAATGAGCTGATTTAGCCAACTTGTTTACCATAACTCAATTAGCATCATGGTTTGCTTTCATTCTTGGTAATCTGACTATAAAATCCATAGTAATATACTCCTATTTCCATTCTATATTTCTAATGGTTTCAATAATCCACTAGGCCTCTGACACTTGCCTTACTTATTTGATATACCTAACACCTCCTGATCCATTTTAAAATTTTCTTTTTATATCCGGCTATCAATATTCTTCTTTAAACTTCTGTATATTTTGGCATTTCTTGAACGGATTAAATAATTAGGATTGTAAATTCCCTTTAGGATCTCATCCCTTAATTCTGCCACTCGTAGCATCAAGTTCTGAAAGAAAATCTGAGGATACCGTGATCATTCTTTCAAGTGCATAAATTTCCTCCCATTAAACTGTTAACATCCTGATCCATTATCTCCTCTTGACATCTCTTTATCTTCTCTTAATAATTATGACTGAAAGGTCATACTATCCATCCTTGCTTCTTTTAGATTATATATCTAACTTCCAACTCCAACTTCTGAAATTTCATAGGTACTTCTTTCGGTACAGTCTCTATGTTTACTTTCTCCTTTTTACTTATCGCTTACCACTACATTTGCTTTTCCTTGTGAATACATACTTCAAACTCTTATGGTCCGTATAGATCTTACACCTTTCCCCATATATGTAATGTTTCCCAATCTTTCAAAGCGAGTATTATTACTGCTAGTTCTAAGTTATGAGTAGGGTACTTCTGTTTATAAGGTTTCGGTTGTCTAGATGCATATACAATAACTTTATTGCGCTGCATCAACACACATCCTATTCCCTTAAGAGAAGTATCACTATAGACTACAAACTCTCCTTGATCCTCTCAAAATGATAAAATAGGTGTTGTGACCATTCTCTACTTTATCTCTACGAAACTTTCTTCACACTTTCCCATTTCCTATTAACTTCTCGCTATTCCTAGTAAGCTTCATCAAAGGTGTTGCAATCTTCAAGAATTCTTGAACAAATTTCCGATAATAACCGGCCAATAATAAAACTTCTTACCTTTGTTGGTGCTTTTGGTCTTTCTTCATTCATAGTAACTTTCATCCTTGTTGGATCCCCTTTGGTCTTCTCCTCACTGACTATTTATGCTAAGAATTATACTTCTTGCCATCAAAGCTCTCACCTTGTAAACTTTACATACAACTTATTTCTTCTCCGACTCCCCAGTTATCATTAAATGCTTTGCATGGTCCTCCGTTGACTTTAAGTAACACAAATATAGCTTGTCCAAATATTCTTTAAAGATTTTGTCCATCAAGTTTAAATATTACTGGTATATTGGTTAATCCAAATGACATTACTAGAATTTTATAGCAACAGTGCTTAGTTCTGAAAATTATCTTTGATATGTTCATAGGTTCAATCTCCAATTGGTAATACCCAAATCTTATATTAATCTTAGAAAATACTTTGCTTCTTCCATCTGATCAAACAAATCATTAGTTCAAGGTACAAATACTTACTCTTGATAGTAAACTTGTTGAGCTTTCGCTATTCTACACATAATCTCATACTTCTATCTTTCTTATTAACAAATAATACCGGTGCACCTTATGGGGTACACTAGGTCTAATCGCTCATTCTTCTAACATCTCTTGCATTTTTTTTTCTAACTCCTTCATTTTAACTGGCACTATTATGTGCGGGGCCTTGGACACCGGCTTCATTTCAGGTACTAAGTCAATCGCGAACTTAATTTCTCTATCTGGAGGAAATTTTGGTAATTCGTCTGGAAACATATCTTGAAACTCATTAATTACTATAAAATCTTCAAATTCTGTTTACTCCTGACTTCTATTTATAATCACTATAGTGCTTACATCTTGGTCACCGTAACCTTTTAGCTTAAATCATCGTTAACAAATCCTTTACCTTCCTTCGTCCTCTAATCCTCATCATATTCTCATTTGGTGTCTTAATAACTATTTTTTCATCACGACGGTCTATCTGGGCATCACGCTTAAATAGTTAGTCCATTTCTTAGAATAATGTCAAATTCTCCTATCTTAAATGATATCAAATCCTCACAAACTTATTGCCAGAAATCTCAATTCCACCATTGGTACTCACTTATTTAACAATTACATGTTCTTGATTTGCTAGTCTTTTAGACATAATCTTATCAATTCCACGGGATAATTCATCTTATCAATAAATCCTTGAGAGATAAACAATCAAGTTGCTCCCACATCTTTCAATACTTTAACGCATAAGGTATTCACAATAATCATTCACGTTATCACACCCGTATTCTAAATAACATATTTCACAGACAAATCATAAACTCTCGTTCTTGGAGACGTATTCCTTATTGGAGTAGATTCCCTTGACTCTTAGTGCATCCCTGACTAGGGCTAGTGATTTGCAATCCTCGCCACATTCCCTTATTTTTATTTCCATGCGTGAGAGGTAGATGGAACTTTTCCCGCTTGGTTCATAATACGTTGATTTTTTTGTTTGAAAAACTTGTGCAAAGAACGACGGTACAACGAAACAATTAGAAGAATTTACAATTTAATAAACTTGAAGTTGAAAAGAAAGAAAAAGTAATGATTTGAATATGAATGAGACAACCACATTGGTACTTAAGATGGCCAGTCTTTCGTACCATATGACATACAACACATGATTAGGTGGCATCTCACCCGACTCTGTGTCATCCCAACAAAGCGTCTCACCATAATATTGCTCATCCCAATCAGAGAGCAAACTTGAGGGGAAAAAATTAAATTTAAAAGGAATGCAATATCCTCCTTTATCTTATTACCGTAAAGAATTTATTAAGGAAAGAAGTTCATGCATATTTAGGAACCAAAAAGAATATACGTCGTAATATTATAGAAAAAAATGATACTATCGGTCGCTATCCACATTTCACTTATATACATCTTCTGAGCTTGTTCGATCAATAAATCCCATTTGATTCATTTAATAACTTCAGAAAGTCCGTTGAAATGTCATCATAATTTAAGCACTAAGATTCTTATTTATTTGTGTCTTTAGCTTCGTACCTGCACGTATAATACTTTAGCAATTCTATCATAATTGCGCTCTTACCGGATAACTTCAAGTTTTATCTATGCCACTTAGAATGATGATTCTTTTGTTAATAATGCTCCTCTTTTAGAAAAGTCTGGGAATTTGCTCATCCTCCTTCGATCATGCTCAGGCTTCTTTTAAGTCAATGAATCCTTTAATCTTTAATGGTCTTGGAAATTGAACAAATAGTTTCTCCGTACGCTGGTTCTGTTGTTCATCAAATAATATTCACACTCTTCTGTTAGGACTAATCAAAACTTCTTCGTAATAGCGGGTCCACTTGGCCCTCAAAATCAACCGTACTAATTCCCGGAACACATATTTTCTAAGTAATCTGGTCTTATAACAAACAAGAGACTCAAGTAGTAACTTGAAAACCAAATTTTTTTAAACTTATTTTATTCAAAAAGGCTTTTAGAAATTTTGTAAAGGAAATTCTTTTTCAAAACCTTGTTTAAAACTTTTGAAAATCGCACATCTGGCCGTCATTACTATATGAATTGGTTGTTGTCCTCCTTACCCATAATAAAGTACCAATTTAAGGAAACAATCACATAAAGGTCCATTCACCTCAATCTACCTTCTCTCTTTTGTTGGGTCCATTTACCTTCCTTAATCGACGAAAACTTCAGTTGTCGTTGCATGTTATCTTATTCGTAGCTTCACATCAAAGCTTCCATACTGGTAATACTCCCGTCATCATCTTTGCAGTCGTTAAGTAGAACAGGCTTTCCAATAGTCAACAAATCGACTGATGTCACATCACATTGTTACTATAAATATATCATATCGTCATAACACCATTATCTAACTTCAAGAAAGTTGCAGATCCATACTCTTCTCTAACTCTCCTTCAAAACTCATCTAATCCATTCCACAAGCTAGTCATGGGTGGCCTAGTCACTAATGGCTTCTTTTAACCTGGTAGCAACTATCGTCCAGAACACATGAATTCTATTTCTAAACTCCTTCTGACCTTTATTAATAGCTCATGCACTCACCATTTACTGTAGCTCTTGAATCAATTCTCGTAAATACTGTTGCTTCATTGGACAAGTTTTAAACTGGGGGTATAGAACAGGGTGTAAGGTAAACTGAAAAGATACACTCAAAGCTGAATGTCCAGTAAAACAAGAATAAATAGATGGAGGTTCTTAAATAGGTAGTTTCATATCAAGAGGTGGTAAAATAGCGTAGAATAGCTTGAAGGGGTGCAGCTGTTATAACAGGAGGTAATACAGTTAATACTGGTGGAAGGATAATGTACGAGTCAAATCTGGGTGAAGATGACGGTCTTCGAACGGAAGGATCCGAATGATCAGATGATACAGGGAAAATAGGATCTGCCATTGTCAGTATCTGGAAATCACATTGCAGGATAAGAATGTCGAATCGCAACACGAATTGTACCGAAAGCCTACCATACAGTCGCACTTAATCTCACGACGTCCTATCTTTCTATTTCCTATTCCTAATTATAACCCTTCACCCAATCCCAACAATCTAGGCTTGTTTCAGTGACTTATAACCTGTAGCTCTGATACCTACCTGTGGTGCCCTCCAAACCCGGGTCAGAAGTTTGGGTCCATAACACATACACCATATATAAACCTGTATAAGAAATATTATTTGCAATGACCCTGCTTTTTAAACCACGGATCGCAAAAGGTTAAAGTATGAAAACAAGCCACAACCTTAACTTTTATTACAACGTACCAAATTCCAACTAATTTAACTTACAACTGATAACAAAATTATTCTTACAATCTTACTATCTCACTACCATAATAAGCTCCTGCTAGCTCGATCCAACTCAATTTGGAATCCTAGCTCGTACTCTATCAATCATAAAAAGATTCGCAAGAGTGAGCTAACTAGCTCAGCAAGTCATAATAATGATAAATGAGGTTAAACAATGTTAAAATAGGATGATTCAGAAGAATCAAGTTTCTTATTAAACAATCATTAGAATTGGATATTCATTTTAAATTTTAAAACCAAGATTAGGCTACTGATCAGTCACGCACTAACCCCGAGCAAGGCACACGACTCTGCTTTATAAACTGGATCCAAGGCACACATTGACCTAATTCGACCACGAATCTGGTCTGACCACGAATCTGGTCCACATAAAGAAAACTATCCAATTCTAAAGCAGTTCAGTATGATAAATAATATAACTCAATAAAACAAGATTATAATCAACAGTGATAAATATTTGTATAAAAGAATGATGTTATTCATGAGTATCACAAGGGTGTATCCAAGTATGTTTAAGAAATGGCCTTCAGCCGGTAGGAGAATCAGGTATTAGATGAACAATGATTTTACAAGGTTTAGTTCTTCGATGTCACAAGGTATGGTTGAGTATAAAAGTTTCTGTATGTTCAAACAATTATGTTCCAATGTTTGGTATATGATGGGTATATATTTGTGGAGTAGTATAATAATTGTGTGATTTAGTATCTGATAAATCAACAAGGGGTGGTTTACAAGGAATAAGGCTTACGGCTGAAAAATCAGATGATGTGATCCGGGTTCAAGGATGAATGATTCAAAGTACTTACAGTATAAAACAGAGCTATTTTAAATACTTAACAATATGTCACGAGAGAATTTAGATATATTTGCACTATATCTCGAGAAAGGTTTAGAAGTACTTGCCTTATCACAAATGATCCCAACCTCTCATGTACTTGTCTAACAATTCTATTCGATATCCACTTGGCTACTTTTCTATGCCTCACTTCTATTCATTGATCACTTGCTTTATTTTCCACACATCGATTCCATTTTCTGATCACCTGCTTCCCTTTTCTACGCTTTGCTTACTCTGCTAGGCATCATAAGTATCTATCAATATTCATCTCACATTATCTAATCATCACGTAGACGGCATAAGATTTTATCTACCCTTCGTTTCATCCAAATCTGATTTACGGATTACAAGTTATGGCTAAAACAGTCCAACAATAAACACATAGACATATAACACATCAATTAGATAACACGTAGCACATAACATGCAATATATTAAATTAAAATAATTTTTCAAAGAAGATTCGGGGTCAAAATGATTTTCCAAGTATTTAATACGAATTTTTTAAACATTTTTCAGAATTAAAGCGGGACCCTAAATCATTTTATAATTAAATAATAGGGTTCGAGCACCCGAATAGGACTTTAAAATAATTTTATAATAATTTTCGAGCCTTGAAAATAATTTAAAACAATATTCTAAAGCTCAAAACCATTTTTCAGAATTTCTTAATCAAAAGAAATAATTAAATCTAATTAAATAATAAATTAAAACTAATTAATAACTAATTAAATAAATTAATCAATTAATATTTGAATCAATTGATCAATTAAATAATTAATTATTAACTAAAATTATTTAACTAAATAATTCAAATTTATTTTTAAATAAAAAATTGATAGGGATAAATAAATTATGTTTGTATAATTAAATACTGCATTAATTGTACAAACTGTGGGCTGCTAGGCCCAATAAAAAGATATATGATACTCAGACCAGAAAGGTTAAGCCTGATGGACCAGATCCGGCCTGATGGAATAAAAAAGGCCCAAAAGCCCTGATTATTAATTAAATTCGTAATTAATTAATAAGGGACAAATCAGATGTTGAAAAGAGTCCCGATAAGGATATAAATCCTTGGAGATTAGCCTCAAGGGGACCTAAAAGGATAAGGAATCAGTTTCCTACTACCTAGGACTCCAAAGTCCATTCTAATTATGAGACTTGCCCACCAAGTCTCCTATACCAAGTCCAATTCAAGGACTCCCAACATCTATATAAGGGGTCTCACCCCCACCAATCAGAACTATGTTTTTTTGGCTTGATTCTCTAATTCACAGAGATACGTAGGCATCTCGTAAAGGCAGATTGAGTCACGAAACACGAGAGCAGCCATTAAAGGCCTTGAGCTCCCGAATCTTAGTATTAAATACAGCAAGTAATAACCTTGGTTTTTTATCCATAACATTTGGCGCCGTCTGTGGGACTCACAACAACAACCATGGCGAGAACACGGAGAACAATTGGAGCTCTAGAGGAAGGAACACCATTAGAGACAACCCAGGTGATTTTATCAACCGTGGAGGTTCCTCCCCATTCAACTTATGCATCTACTCAGGAGGAAGCCCAGACAGGGGCAACTCAACCCCAGCTACAAGGGACAACTCCCCCGATTCAAGGTACGAATCCTCAAGTTCAACAAATACATATACCTGTGAATTCTCGACCCGTCGGGTATGAATATTCAACTATTGTTACTACTAACCCCCCTTATGGGATGCCCCTTCACCCTGAGGTTGGAGGAAGCGGATATGCTGGGCGAAGCGAAGCACGAGGGCGGTCGCCCCCCTATATACGAGGTTTGGATCCTATCCCTGAGGATCGGGAATTTTCTGGTCCATACACTGAGAGAGACTCCGAATCTTCGGATGATGAAGTGGCCCCGAGAAGGAGGCGTCCTGGAAAAGAGCCAATGGCCGATGGAAGGCAACGCCCCCAAAGCACCCCAGGGGCGAATCCCCAAGAAGTGCAGGAAAAGATCAGGGCTCATGAGGCTGAAATCCAAAGGCTGAGGCGTGATTTGGAGGCTCACCAAGCCACCAGACCCCACATGCCTCCTAGGGGGAGAAATCCTCCTCCTATCATAGACCTGGATGGTCCGGTAAGAAGAAGGGCTGCTGTCCCAAGAACTGATCCAAGCAATCTCCTTCCCCTTGGAGATCCTGATGATCCAACTCCACCCTTCACAGAAGAGATAATGAATGCCCATATCTCAAGGAAATTCAAGATGCCCACTATCAAAGCCTATGATGGCACGGGAGACCCCGCTAATCATGTTAGGACATTCTCTAATGCACTGCTGCTGCAACCCGTGAATGATGCTATAAAATGTCGGGCCTTCCCTCAAACCATGTCGGGTATGGCTCAAAGATGGTACAGTCGCCTACCCCCAAATTCTATTGGATCATTCAGAGAATTAAGTCAGGCTTTTATTAAGCAATTCATCAGTGGAAGAGTCCATGAGAAAAGTTCAGCATCTCTTATGAGTCTTGTGCAGGGAGCTAAGGAATCCTTAAGAGATTACCTGAATCGTTTTACAAAGGAGGCTTTAAAAGTCCCAGACCTTGATGATAAGGTAGCCATGATAGCACTGCAACAAGGAACTAGGGATGAGTTTTTCAAGATGTCTTTGACCAAACGACCCCCTGAGAGCATGTTGCAGCTCCAAGAGAGGGCAGGAAAGTATATCAAGGTTGAAGAAAGTATGAGGAAGACCGTAGTAAGTAATGAGCCCACTGGAGGCAAGAAACAAAAAACTGATTTGGAGTATATCGCTAAGGACAAATATCCTAGAACCGAACAAAACCCTGATTCAACCCCCAAGAAGGGAGGACATGGGCAAAATTTCACTGAATACGCTAAGCTGAATGCTCCCAGAAGTCAGATTTTGATGGAGATTGAGAAAGACAGAGATATTCGCTGGCCTAAGCCCTTGAAGGCTGATCCCGCCAAGCTAGATAAGGGCAAGTATTGCAGGTTTCACAAAGATGTTGGCCATGACACCGATGAGTGTAGGCAATTGAAAGATGAAATTGAGTTTTTGATTCGAAAAGGAAGATTGAACAAGTATACTGGAGATGGAGGGGACAGAAGTAATAATGAAAGGAAGAACTTTGAAGATCGTAGGAGGGACCAAGACGATCAGGGGCAAAACCCCCAGCCTAGAGGACCAGTTATAAACACCATTTATGGAGGGCCGAGACCTCGAGGGCCTGTGATAAACACGATCTTTGGAGGTCCAACTGCTGCTGGATTGTCCAAAAATTCCAGAAAGGCATATACTAGAGAGGTTATGCATATTGTTGGAGAAGCCCCGAAGAGGGCCAGGACAGAAGTAACATTGGCTTTTGATGATTCCGACCTAGAGGGTGTGAAGTTTCCCCATGACGACCCGCTGGTCATAACACCAATAATAGGAAATAGCCCGGTTAAGAGGGTCCTTGTGGATAATGGTGCTTCTGTGGATATCTTGCTCCACGACACCTTTCTAAGGATGGGGTATAACGACTCCCAATTAACACCAACCGACATGCCGATATATGGATTTGCTGGAGTAGAATGTCCTGTGGAAGGGATAATCAAATTGCCAACCACCATAGGTACGGAGCCAAGGCAAGCAACGCAGATGCTGGATTTCGTGGTGGTAAAGGCTAGTTCAACTTATAATGCTATCATGGGGAGAACAGGGATACATGCCTTCAAGGCAGTCCCCTCTTCCTACCATTCAGTCATGAAGTTTCCCACCCGAAACGGGATTGGAGAAGAGAGAGGAGATCAAAAAATGGCTAGAAGCTGTTATGTGGCCTCTTTGAGGGCAGATGGAGTCGGGGGGCAGGTTCTTCCTATTGAAGATATGGATGTTCGAGAAAATGATGAGAATAGAGGAAGGCCAGCAGAAGAATTGGTTTCGGTTCCTTTAGACCCCGAGAATCCTGAGAGGACGACTTTCGTTGGAGCCACATTAGAGGAGCCCCTTAGAGGGAAGTTAATGAAATTTTTGCAAGAAAATAGTGATGTGTTTGCATGGTCAGCAGCTGATATGCCAGGCATAGACCCGGAGTTAATTACTCACAAGCTAAACGTAGATCCAAGCCGGAAGACAGTGAAACAAAAGAAAAGAAATTTTGCCCCGGAAAGACAAGAGGCTATAAAGCAGGAAGTGGAAAAGCTCTTAGAGGCTGGTTTCATTGAGGAGATTCAATTTCCGGAGTGGTTAGCAAACCCTATAATGGTAAAGAAGGCTAATGGAAAGTGGAAAATGTGTATAGACTTCACCGATATGAATGATGCATGCCCCAAAGACTGTTTTCCGCTGCCTAGAATTGATACTTTGATTGATGCCACCGCTGGACATGAGATGCTGAGTTTCATGGATGGGTTTAGCGGATACAACCAAATCAAAATGCATAAGGATGACATTTCAAAGGTATCATTTATCACTGACTTTGGTGTTTATTGTTATCTTGTTATGGCGTTTGGTCTCAAGAATGCAGGAGCCACCTATCAAAGGTTGGTAAATAGAATTTTTAAGGATCTTATTGGTAAGACTATGGAAGTCTATGTTGATGACATGTTAGTCAAGAGTCTAGTAAAGACTGATCATATAGCCCATTTAAGGGAAGCTTTTGAGGTCCTGAGGTACCACAAGATGATGTTGAATCCGACGAAGTGTGCTTTCGGAGTAGGATCTGGAAAATTCTTGGGATTGATGGTCTCGAAGAGGGGAATTGAGGCAAACCCCGATAAAATAAAGGCAATCCTGGACATGGAACCCCCCAAAACTGTCAAGGATGTTCAGAAGCTCACAGGAAGGGTTACTGCGTTAGGATGATTCATCTCCAAGTCAGGAGACAAATGCTTGTCATTTTTCAAGTCACTAAAGAACATCAAAGACTTTGTATGGAGTGAGGAAAATCAGAAGGCATTTGAAGAGTTAAAGAAGTATATGGGCCAGGCCCCGTTATTGGCCAAGCCAGTTCTGAATGAAGTTTTATTCTTGTACTTGGCTGTTTCAGAGAGCGCCTTGAGCGCCGTGTTGGTTAAGGAGGAACTGAAAGTCCAGAAACCCGTATACTATGTCAGCAAAATTTTGCATGGTGCTGGGTTGAATTATTCAGCCATTGAGAAATTCGCTTTAGCCTTGGTAATGGCTTCAAGAAAGCTGCGTCCTTATTTTCAAGCTCACCAAATTGAAGTGCTAACAAATCAGCCACTGAGAAATATCATTCACAGTCCCAAGGCAAGTGGGAGACTGATTAAGTGGGCAATAGAGTTGGGAGAGTTCGATCTCAAGTATAAGCCACGTACGGCCATAAAAGCCCAGGCATTAGCTGACTTCGTGGTGGAATGTACCATACCCAACCAAGAAGTCGGGGGGCAGGAAGATACCATACCTCAAGACAAGGGAGTCGACAATGGGGACAAGGATAAAGAATATTGGGTTCTCTATTTTGATGGAGCATCAAAAACAAATTCCAGTGGAGCAGGGTTAGTTTTGCAAAGCCCTGATGGATTCTTAATTGAGTATGCTATGAAGCTAGACTTCCCAACCACAAACAATGAGGCAGAGTATGAAGCCCTGATTGCTGGCCTTGGTCTAGCTGGGACACTTAGAGTCAAAAACTTAAAGGTCCGTGGAGACTCGAAGCTGATCATATCCCAGGTAAAGGGAGAATTTGAGGCAAGGGATGATACGATGGCTAAGTATGTTCGCCTAGTAAGGGCTGTGATGACCCAATTTGATGAATGCCATGTTGAACACATTCCAAGGGAAGAAAATGCTAAAGCAGATGCGCTATCAAAGTTTGCTTCATCTGAGATTGAAGAAAGTTCAGGAAGTGTGTACTTCCGTGTTTTGAAGACACGAAGCATAGATGTTAAGCTTGTGGCTCCCATAGGCTTGGGGACGTCATGGATTGATCCCATCAAGGCTCACATTCAGACCGGTTGGTTGCCAAGCGATGCAATTGAGGCACGGAAGTTAACTGTTCGAGCACTAAGGTACTCTTTGATAGATGGGATTCTATATAAAAGATCTTTCGTGGTTCCTTACTTGAGGTGTCTCAGGCCCGATGAGGCACGCTTAGCTCTTGAGGAAGTGCATGATGGTATTTGTGGGCAACACTTGGGGGGCAGGGCCTTGGCTCATAAGATAACCCGTTTAGGCTTCTATTGGCCAGAAATGATGGCTGATGCCAAAGAATATGTAAAGAAGTGTGATCGCTGTCAGAAGCATGCACCAGTCGCCAGACAACCCCCCGAGATGCTGACCTCTATCAACTCACCTATTCCCTTTGCTATGTGGGGGATGGATATTCTAGGGCCTTTTCCTATGGCCACAGCACAAAGGAAGTTTCTGATTGTAGCCATTGATTATTTCACCAAGTGGATCGAAGCCAAACCTTTGGCCAAAATCACAACTAAGCAGGTTGCACAATTCCTGTGGGAAAACATTATGTGCCGATATGGAATTCCCCGTATCCTCGTCACTGACAATGGAACACAATTCAACAACGAGGAATTCAAGAAGTATTGCGAAGAAAATGAAATTGAGTTACGGTTCACCTCTGTGGCTCACCCGCAAGCCAATGGGCAAGCGGAGGTAGCAAATCGGATAATCCTGGATGGACTAAAGAAGAGGATCGAAAAGTCAAGAAATAATTGGGTGGATGAGATACTTCCCATATTATGGGCCTATAGGACTACCTGTAGAGTCACGACAGATGCAACTCCTTTCATGTTGGCATATGGGGCAGAAGCAGTAGTTCCCGTGGAGATATCACATTCCTCTCCAAGAATTCAGGCTTTTGATGAAAAAGAAAATGAAGAAGGGCAGAAGTTAGCCCTGGATTTAATCGATGAAGTGCGAGATAAAGCACATGCGAAGATAGTAGAATATCAGAAAAAAGCTTCATTCTACTACAACTTAAGGGTTAAAGAGAGGTTTTTTAAACAAGGTGATCTAGTTTTGAGAAAAATAGAGGCTTCTGGTGTTGGACAGAAAGGAAAGCTTGCCCCAAATTGGGAAGGGCCGTACAGAGTCAAGAGCGTTCAGGGTAGAGGAACCTACAAGCTGGAAACAATGGATGGTTTTGAAGTCCCGAGGACCTGGCATGCACAAAACCTGAAGGTTTACTACGTGTAAGATAGGCTAAGTACGATTCTCACTTATCATTGTGACAAATAGGTTTAAAAGCACCTGGAAGCTTTGCTTGCGTAGAATTTTATATTCCAGTAGAATTTACAATGTCTAGTTATTATTGATTAGGGTCGAACCCATGCTGTGCAAGGTTTTGAAAAACCAGACTTCATATTAAAGAGCTTGAAATTATTTCAATCCAAGGATGTTTAAGGTTCAAATGCATATTGTAAAGTTAAAACGGAAAAGGCTAAGAAAAGCAACGTATAAAACATAACCCCGAAGGGTAACAAGTGCTGATATAAATAAAGTTCAAAAAGAAGATATACAAAAAGCTAGGCCTTGGAAGGCTGAGATTCCTCAGAACCACTATCCGAAGTCTCTTCGGAAGTTTCAGTCGTTTCTTCGGACGTCTCGGTCGTCCCCTCCGAAGTCCCTGTAGAAGTTCCCTCAGCAGGAGATGATGGCTGTTGAGGCGCTGCTTTGGGAGATTCTTCCACCCTGGCCTTCTTAGCGACAGGCTCGAATTCCTCCTCGGAGGAATCTTCCTCCTCCCCATCCTTGATCATGCCAGCAAGCTTTTCAGTAACACCTCCAAGCTCTGGAACCCGCACTGGGCAAGGAAAGGGCGACTGCTCAAGGACCTCGGGAAACTCATCCTGGATGGCTTCCACAGCAGCGTCCCAGCCTTCCTTATAGCTAACAGGATGAAGAAGGGCGTCATGCTCCACCATCAAGTCTTTGAATTCTTGAGTGTCCATCCAGCCATCAAAGGCTTTTTCCTTCTGCGCCTTCAAGATGACATTTTCAGCCCGGGCCGTCTCCAGGTCAGAAGTGGAAGAGGCCAATTGAGCTTCAAGGGCCTCAATTTTTTGATTGGCCTCCTCCAACTTCTTGTTGGCATCTTCCAGGCCAACCTTCCAAGCCTTGGCTTGGTGAATTGCCCCTTGAAAATGGGCGTTAGCCTGCAAGAGAAAACAGCAAAGGTTTAGAAAAGAAAGAAAAGAGAATTGTAAAAAGCATAAGTAAAGTACGTACCATCGCCAGAGCTTGGGCTCCAAACAGCTCATTCCCCTCCAAGTCCTGTTGAAGGACAAAATCTTGATAATCCACCGGGGAAATGGAATGCTTAGACCATTCCTTGGACAGGGCCGTGTTGCCCACAATTGAGTCCTTGCCCCGGATCCCCCAAGCAGGTTAAAAATAGGCACCTGGCCTCTGCTTGGTGCGCAGAACTTGGCTGGGGCCTTCCTCATCTGGCTCCGTCGCCTGAAGAAGGAACTCCGGGAAGCGGTCACCCAGTCGAGGGTCCTTAAAGATCTTCCCGGCCCTCTTCATCCTGGTTGTCTCCAGGTCCTTCGGCTTGGTAGCCTCCTCAATCTTCTCAGCCACTGCAACAAACAAAGTCAGTTGAAAATCAATGAAATAAAAGTGCAGGAAATAAAGGAGATAAGAAAGGGAACTTACTTTTCTTATTAACGGGCGAAAGGCCGCGTTCTACCAGGACGGTCTCCCGGATAAGGTCCCAACAATGGGAAGTGCCGTTGTCTTGCGTAAGGAGGTTGAAACCTCTAGCCTCCTCCTCAGACAAAGTTATGTCATTCGGGCTCCCGTCTACGGCCAGCCCAAAGGATGATCGAAACAGGGAGCCCCAATCTCCACCTTCCCAAATAACAAACAAAAAATCTTTCTTCCACCCCAAGTTGTTATCAGGGATGGACTTCCCATTCACGATATGGGGGATAGTGGGGCGCTGGTTGATAGAAACCCAACCCGGACTTTTATCAGGGCTGTTTTTGAACTGAAAAATCTTCCTGAAGACAGCAACAGATGTGGGGACGTTGTGCTTGGCGCATTGTGACAGATAGCACAGAATCAACCTCCAGGAATTAGGGGGAAGTTGGCAAGGGCTGATGCCCACATCAGCCAGTAGCAAAGGAATGAATGGATGAAAAGGGAGTCTAATACCTTCCCTCAAAGTATCCCTATAGACGCATAGCGCGTCCTTCTTCCACTGACAGGCCCTGTCGGCCGGACCCGCAAGAACCAGCTTAAAAGGCTCTTTTATTTTGAAGCAGCTGCTCAACTTTTCCAGCTCCTTGGGATCCCGTAAAGCACTGATATGATCGTGCGCGTCCAGATGCGCATCAGACGGATACTCGTCCCCTCGAGTGTTGATCATGTCGATTAAGGAAGTATACCTCGATCGAATAGGAAAATCATTGGACTTTCTAGCCACGTTCATCTTGGCCAAACGAGTCATTCTTTTGTCAGCCATCTGAAAAAAAGTATGAGGCACGTAAATAGGCTATCTTAAAATGGCACACAATGGAAAAATAGAAACGAAAAGCAAAGGGAAGAATCTTACCTAAAGAAGCACTCCTGAAAAAGGCTTTGAGCTCCGACTTGCTGTTATTGCTCTGAGAATCTTAGCAGGAGGATAAAGAAGAAAACTAAGAAATGAGAAAGTGAGGAGTAATAGCCTTTCCTCATTCCTTTATATAGGAGGAAAAAGAAGTTGAAGGGACGAAAAGCCCATTAAGAACAAAGGCCCATAAGAAGAGGCCCAGAAAAAAGAACATTCCAGAATATACCTAGGAATTCTAGGGCATTCTAAACAGGGTGTGTTAAGCCCAGCAATATTTGATAAAGCCCAATGAGAAGGCCCAGTAATATTTGACAAAGCCCAATAAAGAGGCCCAACAATATTTGATAAAGCCCAATAAAGGAGGCCCAATAAGATTTGAAAAGGCCCAATAAAAGAGGCCCAATGAGATTTGAAAAGCCCGATAATAGAAGCTCAGTAAAATTTTATAGGGCCCAACAAAAAGGCCAGGCCCAAATCCAATTAGGATTTGGAAAATACAATACCCTAAATTAAAGCTAAATAAAGAAGGCTAGTGAAAGACCAGGAACCAGGTCGAATTCCAGGTCGTGAATCCTGCCCGAAATCTTTCGAGCAGACACCCGAAAATAACGGGTAAAAAAGACCAGAATCCAGGTCGAATTCCAGGTCGTGAATCCTGCCCGAAATCTTTCGAGCAGACACCCGAAAATAACGGGTAAAAAAGACCAGAATCCAGGTCGAATTCCCGGTCGTGAATCCTGCCCGAAATCTTTCGAGCAGACACCCGAAAATAGCTGGAATAACGGGACTGAATTGAGGTCGAAGCTTCGACCAGGAATGAGGTCGAATAAACCAAGCATCTTTCAAAAAATGGGGATTAAAAACCCAGGTCGAAGTTCGACTAGGATCCTGGTCGAATTCCAGGTCGTGGATCCTAGTCGAAATCCTTCGACCAGGAAACAAGAAAATCAAGGAATTTTCGAACAGGATTCAGGTCGAAAAATCGACTAGAATCCTAGTCGAAATCCTAGTCGATAGGCATGACAAGAAGCCAAAAAAAAAAAGGGGTGGAATTTTCGACCTCGATCCAGGTCGAATTTTCGACTAGGATCCTGGTCGAATTCCAGGTCCTAGATCTAGGTCGAAAATTCGACTAGGATCCTGGTCGAATTCCAGGTCGTGGATCCTAGTCGAATTCCTTCGACCAGGATGACAAGGCTGGCCCCTATTTTCGACTAGGATCCAGGTCGAAATTTCGACTAGGATCCTGGTCGAAAAAAGGGCTGGAAATTTGAAGAATCCAGAAAATAGGGAAAATTCCAGAAAATAAGGAAAAAATCCCAGAAAATCCCAGAAAATTAGGGAAAATCCCAGAAAATTAGGGAAAAATCCCAGAAAATTAGGGAAAATCCCAGAAAATTAGGGAAAAATCCCATAAAATTAGGGAAAATTCCAGAAAATAAGGAAAAAATCCCAGAAAATCCCAGAAAATTAGGGAAAAATCCAGAAAATAAGGGAAAAATCCCGGAAATAAGGGAAAAATCCTGGAAATTAAGATAATTCCTGAATAAAAGGAAAAATTCATTGTAAATGTGTAGGTCGCTCCACACTTTACGAAAAAACGAAACCCTGTAAGGGAACAAATAGACTTAACTTCTGCGAAACCTAATCAATGTTTCCCAAAAGTTGGGGGGCAAATGATAGGGATAAATAAATTATGTTTGTATAATTAAATACTGCATTAATTATACAAACTGTGGGCTGCTAGGCCCAATAAAAAGATATATGATACTCAGACCAGAAAGGTTAAGCCTGATGGACCAGATCCGGCCTGATGGAATAAAAAAGGCCCAAAAGTCCTGATTATTAATTAAATTCGTAATTAATTAATAAGAGACAAATCGGATGTTGAAAAGAGTCCCGATAAGGATATAAATCCTTGGAGATTAGCCTCAAGGGGACCTAAAAGGATAAGGAATCAGTTTCCTACTACCTAGGACTCCAAAGTCCATTCTAATTATGAGACTTGCCCACCAAGTCTCCTATACCAAGTCCAATTCAAGGACTCCCAACATCTATATAAGGGGTCTCACCCCCACCAATCAGAACTACGTTTTTTTGGCTTGATTCTCTAATTCACAGAGATACGTAGGCATCTCGTAAAGGCAGATTGAGTCACGAAACACGAGAGCAGCCATTAAAGGCCTTGAGCTCCCGAATCTTAGTATTAAATACAGCAAGTAATAACCTTGGTTTTTTATCCATAACAAAAATGATTTTTAGAATTAAAATAATGATTTTTGAATTATTATAAAAAGAAAATCACAAAAATAGTTTTTATAAAACTGAAATAAGAGTCAGATGGATTAAAACCGGGTCAGCTCTCGGGTTCTAACCGGGTTCTGATGAATAGACCGGATCCGGGTTTGAATGCCGGCCGGATTCTGGGGAGTAACCTAGTTTCCGATGGCTTTACCGGATTCCGGTGACCTCTGTTAAACCCCATAACGTTCCGATAAGTTGTGTTTTCGACCCTAAACCAAAACACAACCTTTACAGCAATCTATAACCAACAAGAACTGTCAAGATCAGACTGAAATTAAGCTTTCCAGCTGGATTCACCATTAACGCCGGTGAACAAACTGAAACTCCGGCCAACAATGATTTCAGTCATTTTCCAGCAAAACATAAAGATTTATATATGAATTTAAAGCCAAAGATTATTTAAATCTAACTCAACCAATCACACTATCAAACAATCATCAAGAATCTCAGAAAATCAAAATCAAAATCCATCAAAATAATACACTCGACTATACTAATTCGGAACTCAATTAACACAACTATATACCTGAATCGATTGCAATTTAACAGATAAAACTATTTATAACATCAAAACAACTAAACGATCATTGGAAACAAAAGTCCCAATTCTTGATTATAAACCCTAAAATTCAGATTTGACAATTACCAATCGATTGATTGATTTGAGGACAAAATCATATAGAACGGATCGTGGGCTTCAATCTGGTTACTCATACATCAAAAACTGAGATCCCCATCACCTCCAAATGTATGATTGATCTTCAAGAATACTAAGAACAAATATTAAAATTTTCTATAATTTCTTTCAGATAATTATGGAATTTTCTTACTGTAAAATTATGTTTATCTAAACAGAATAAGATATTGTACTGGCTATTTATATTTACGGAATATTGGTACCCCATTGGATCATCCCGGATATAAAATATCACGTTTATTTGAGAAAACAGATCCAAAACAGTACCGGTTTTAGGATAATTATCCAAATCTGTACATTTTGTACTGCGGTCTGGTCTCAGCGCTTTGGTTACACGTACTACAAGATGAAAATTATAAAAGTTTAATAAAGAGATCCCGTTTATCGAAAATACGAGTTTTATCGATTTACCGAAAAAAATTTGTATCGAAAATATTGCGCCGGGACCTGCACGGGACAAACCGTACGCCGGATCGAAAAAGTCAAAACGTGGAAAATGCTCGGAATATTACAATTGGGTTAGGAAGGAGTTTTCGGAAGAGTTTCGGGTTGTAAAAACGGTTGAAGTCGGTTGGTTCCCGATTATACAAAATAGTTTATAAATACTCAGAAAAATAATTTATTAAATCCATAAATCATATATAAAATCATATAACAACATAAAAAAATTGATAGAAAAATATCAAAATTATCTATACTTTATTTTGGACTTATAAAAATTAAAATACTCAAATTATAGCATATTTACATATCCAAACACAGATACCACTTCACAGATAATTCACCAAAAATTCATATAATAATCACATAATACTTATTTATTAACAAAAATAATTACACGTTATATCCCGGATATTACACAAATGCCCAATTCGAGGAGAGGCGGCCTCCTAATAAGACAACGTCTTTACTGGATAAACATTTGCATATCTCCCCTCGAACCCTATCCTTAACTATTTATATTTCCTTTTTCCCCCAAACAAATATTTCCTTTTTTAGCCCTGGTCAACTTCTTTTTACAGTCTTTCCCTTCCTTTGATAAGTCAACATCCCATCTGAGTTCCTTCCATCAAAGCATTAAGCAATTCAAACCAAAATCTCTAATTTGGCGGTCTACTCTAAAATCAGACGTTACCGGTGGGATTGGATTGGTTCACAATCACATTTGTGTAAACTGTATTATATGTACTTAGCAAATAGTTTTTCAGACCACTTGCAATATTGCAGTTACATCTATCATCTGCTTATGTTACTGCCACTCCTTATGCTATCTTTTATGTGCATATATATGCACTCTCCATGTAAACATGCATACTTCAATGTTTCACTCCATGTATCCCTTTCTAGAAATTCCATGCTCAACTCAATTTATAAATTATTCCTTTTTAATTCAAACCGTGTAGAGATCAGGGGTGAGCAAAACCGAATATACGGTCCACTTTTAAAATTCAAACCGGATATCCGGTTTTTCGGATCGTTAAAATTATGTTCCGTATTCAGATTCGATTTAGCCGGATATCCAGATATTCAGATATCCGATTAAAATGGATCAGAAATCTGATTATTCGGATCCATTTTGAACATTCATTTTAAAAAAAATTACGATTTACGGGATAAATAATACATATTCGAGTTGTGAAATTAATGATGCATGAAACTATACTTTTGTCATTATATTATTAGTTGAAAAAATGGTGACACATAAATTAATTTATTATAAAAATTGATTCAAATTTGTAAACATGATCTATATAAATATATTTCTTATTACACAACTTATATTAAATTTGTTATTATCCAGTTTTTAGTATACTCGTCAATCATAAATTATTCTTTCTTATTGTTACTTATGTCAAATCTGCAAGTATGGTAAACGTAAACTTGTTAACATTGATACTACACACTTATATCAAAGTTTCAATGATACTAATGAAGAAATGATGATTTAATTAAATATTAACCTGAAACTTTAGTAGAGGAATATAGATAAGAAGAAATCGGGCCAACCCGCGAGCAAGTTGGAGAAAACGCTTGATGAGCCCCTACAAAAAGTCGAGTAGTTCCGGTGCAACCACATATATCCTACAGAAAAGTTTTGTTGTTTCAATGAGTCGGTGCGCAAAGGAAAAAACCATTCCCTGCAAAAGGGATGGGACCCCCGACCGTGTTTATGACTCGTCCGTACCGCCTCTCGTTTAGGTCGACCGTTCTATGACGGCGAAGTTTTTTTTGAGAGAGGGACTTGACTGACAAAGGTTTCCGAATTATAATTATTAATGTCATTGTTATACTCCCGCCGCATTGATATTCTTTGAACAGCGGTTGCGCTTTGAAATCAAGGTAGGTAGAAAGAGTCATGTTTTCACTAAATATTTTTTAAAAAAAATTCTAAAATAAATATATCATTTATCATGTATCTATATATAAAATTTATTTTTTATTAAGAAAAATAAAAATCAGATCGGATCTGAATATCCGGTTTTATGAAAAGTTATAATCTAGAACCGAATCCAACTTTACATAAAAAATTGGATCGGTCCAAATTATTTGAATTAAATATCCTAATTATCGAACTCTTTAAATCGAATATCGAAACAGAAATTTGAATAATTCAATTTTAGAATTTTTATGCTCACCCCCGACTAAGCTACATCAATTAGGCACATGACTATAGACTATACATATGCACGCATAATTGATAACCTACCGACTTCATTTGTGAACACATGCAAAATCTTCGCAAGCGTACCTTGATTAATGTTCCTCTGTTGCAGGTAGCAGGTGTAGGTAGTGTCAACATTGAGTATTACTAATCTCATCTATTATGCATGTATTTTACTGCCACATTCTATATGTCACCGTGTTTCTTATTTTCACACCTCTCCTGTTATTGAACTTTGGTGCAGCATATACTTAACTGGACTCTTGGCATTTGAAAGGGATGCTTCAACGATGATGAAATAGAAAACAAAAAAATAATATATATCCAATCTAAGGTGATGAGACTCTCAGGTATGTTCCAACTCAACAATTAGTTTCGAAAATTCAGCTTCAATTGCTCTCGGATAATTGAATTATTTATTTGTTCTTTATGTTGAAATTTTAAAGCTAAGATACCTATTGAGTTCAATTCGTGAGTAAATTAATACATACGTGATCAATTGTCGAATAATCTTCCCACAGTGAAGAATTACGGATAATTGCACTTTTTCTTCGCAAGTAAAGGATGCTTTTAGACCCGAATTTTTCTTGGCAACATTTTACTGGACAAGAAGCACAGTAGACAATAACTGGTCTTGGGAGTAGGCCTCCAGGTCCTACTTAAATTCCATAACTGAGGGAAGTTAATCAACTCAAGAGACATATCTTCAAATTATTGGCTCCTAGGAGTAATAAAGCCGCCACTCTATCTCTAAATCAGCCACATGTTAAGCGAACATATGAACTAGACTTCTCCATGTACACATATATAATCATAACCCTAACCCTATATGTGGTCGAACAATCATTAAAGCTTTCTTCTTCAAATATGATTTGGGGATGTGTATCCTAATACTCTCTCCAATTTATTATCTTATTGAGTGTTCATAAATTTATATATTTTTAAAAGATTGACCTAGCATGTTCCAATTTATAACGTGTAAGTGGCATGACGCAGCCAATCTTATGTAAATCTGAAACGTTGTGAACTTTATAATTAGATCTAGCTAGCGTATCACTAAGTTTAACTAATCCAGTTATTTAGTAGAGTTTAAATTTTGATAGATGAAGAAGATATGTGTACATATGTGAGTTGTATTACAGGTGCAAGCGTGGGGTTCATACATCAAAATCTAATGAATAATTGCTTAACCTCGAAAACATGTTTACGTGTCTGTTTTATTTAATTATGTAGATAGTAATGATTAGTATTAGCATGATGCTGTTTTGAAATTATTTAATACTTAACTTCTATCCTGCTTCGACATTCAACGAAAACGAGACGCTAAATCAAAGGATTCCCCTGGCATTATAAAATCGATGATTGACCCCCAGCTTACATGAAGATGTCCATCTACTTGTCTCCAGTATATTAGGTAATCATGAAACTTATGAACTCCATTCTACTTTGTCAATTTGCTTATGAAATTAGGATTATAAACTTATAAAATTCAAATTCGTTAACGAGAATCCGAATAAAACTTTGATAAAAAATTCAAATATGTCGTCGACAGTCAAGGGACACGACTCGACAAATCGACACAAACTCGACACAAATTTTACGAGCTAAGTTTGTCCTTATACATGTGGGGTCAAAAGACGGGTCGAATCCGATATTTACCCGAATAAAAAAAACGGGTTATGAGTTAATACCGTTAACTCGAACCCGACCCGCATAATCCGTAGAACTAAAATTAAAAATATATATTTATTAAAATATATAGTATACCACTACTATAAATTGATTATTTAAATATAAACTTATAACGGTTCAATCATTTTTTAAATATTTTTTTATATTTTGAATGAAATGTATATATGAATTTCAATTAATTAATATAATATCATAAAATTATATTATGTTTAGTCAATAATCAATATATAATCATAGAACTATATTATTTATTAGTTAAAAATCAATATAATATTTTTCAATTTAATAATATTAACATTTGAGAAAATTACAAAAATATGTTGAAACGATATGACCGGTGCCACCTCACCGCCCTAATCTAATAATTTTAAAAAATATTGAGAAAATTTATTTATAGATATTTTTTTGTAATATATTATTGGCTAAAATATAAAAAAAAATTAGAACAATGTAATAGAGTAAGTTGATTTTAGGAGAAAGATGATAAATGGTTTAAAAAAAGAAAATTTAGGAGAATATTAAGAAAGAACATTTTTAGAAAAATATAATAGAGTAAGTTAATTTTAGGAGAAAGATGAGAAATAATATTAAAAAATATTAGGAGAATATGAAGATGGTAAATTGATTTAAAAAGAAATGAGAATTTGTATTGTTTTGCCATATATGTATGTCTTAGTAGATCTTATATTATATGTTATATTTTTGATATTGATTATAATTCATATGTTTATATTTGGTGTTAATTGTTGATATGTGCTCTTGATGTATTTCTTGATATTCTCGGTGAGTTTTTAATAACCACATGTCTTTGATCTTTCATAATCATAATGTTAAGTGTGTTCTTAATATTCTCACCGAGTAGATATTAAATCCTAGTGTTTGATCTTTCAAAATCATAATCTCTATTTGTAATAAATGTTTTTGAAGATTTATTTTTTAAAATAATATCTAAATTTATTTTTGTATAAATTATACTTGGGTCATTATATTTTGTAAATGTTTCAATACTTTCGGTTTAATTTTTTTAGTATTTAAGATAATGAGATTGATTATTTGGTCCTTTCAAGTATGACCGTGGAAAGTATCAATTTTGTTAGGTCCCGAATTATCGTAGAAGGCGGGGTTGAATACGATAATCACTAAATTAAAAAATTCTTTCGAATCTTATGCGTATATAAAATTTAGTGCTCAGTTATTGGTTTCGTGTTCTTGAGACGAAAAATGTTTCGAACGATAAAACGAGGAACATAAGATATTCGAGGAAATATATATTCGTATATAAATCCTCGAGGGGTGTTGTTACACTCCAACAAATTAATTAACCGGCTACAATCTAAGAACAACAAGGTTACTAGCTTCTACAAAGATTTACAAATCAAATCCTATACAATGATCTAGTTTTTGTTTGTACTAGGATTTAATTATTGGGTAACGTTTATAATGCCCCTATGAATATACAAGAGTTAAATCGGGTATAATAACGTTACTCCGGTGAGAAAAATAACTGATATCGATTTGTGTGTATCTCCTCTATTTTTCTTTACTTCTATTTTCACCAGCTCTTTGGGAGAGAAGATGAACATAACAAATCCAATTGTTGAAATACTTTTGCTACAGTGTAGACTTGTATATCCAATAATGTGTGGCTGAAGAGAGAGCTGAGATTAGGAGAGCATAACCTGCGACTAGTATTTTTTAGATCCTTTATTTACAACCTGCGACTAACACAATCAACTAGCGACCAGAGGGATTGGTTTATTAATATTTCTAACCTCCGACTGACAAGTAGTGCAGGTGTTGTATTCTTTTACTTTAAAAGAAACAAAGACAGCCAGCGACCAACAAATTGGTTGCCAGGTTTTTTGCCAGGTTGCTTTGTTTATTTTTTGTGTATTTTGATTTTCTTTCTCTCTTTTTTTTCCTTTCTTTTCCTTTTTCTTTTTGTTTTTCTTTTCTTTTATTTTCCTCTCTCTTTTTTTGTTTTTCTTTTGATTTTTGTTTTTTTTTCTCTCTTTTTTTTCTTTTTATTTAAGTTTAAATTGTAACTAAATTTAATTTATAAAATAAACTTAAATATAACTTATATAAATCAAGTAATTTAGATTTATAAAATAAACTTATTTAAAGTTTATAAAATAAATCATTTTAAGTTTATTAAATAAATTATATTAAAATCCATTAAATAAATTTATTTAATTTAACAATTAAACTTTGAATTTCGCCAGTCCCTCGAGCCGCTTAGCTGTATACCCCGCGCACCTCTTCTCGTACTTTAACAGATAAACGTTCAATGCAAGTACGTTTCTTAACTTAACAATTCTTCTATAAATAATACCCAGATTCCTTTCAGGAGCTGTTGACGCCTAGTGCAACCGGTCTGGTTCACAGACAACTAACCCCTATTCAGGTCTTCGTATTATAGCCTTGATTACTTTGTTAAACATGCAACAACTTTATTGCTTCAGACACTGACTGTCAATAAACAAATGTACTTTCACCGAAATCCTTTCTGGTACTTTAGACAACGTCTTTATTGTTACTACAATCTTGAATATTTTATTCACTGTTATTCACTGACGTTTGAACATATAAATGAACTCTTGTAAGTGAGTATAACTTCAAGACTGTAGTTGTCTTCTTTAACCTCTCTCTATACCCTGTCTTCAATCCTTCAAATTCCTATGCTTCGTACACTGTCTATCTTCAATCAATGCCAATACACTGAAATCTTCTTGTGACACTTATACACTGAATCTTCATCATTTCTGAAATCCTGAAAGTCTTTAACCTTTATTCTTCACTGAGGCATGATCATATTAATGAACTTCTTTTAGTGATCTGTAAACAGACTTCAAGCTTTCTTCTAATCTTTTAATTCTTTGTATTTTCCTTGTCCTCATTTCTTCTGATTTCTTGTGTAGGCGTAATATTATTAACATGTCCTATTCTAGTATTGTTCTCGTGCTGAGTTATCACGTAACTGTTCATACAGCTACGCAGTCTCACCAACAATCTCCTCTTATTTGATTGTTAAACCTAACAAACAAACTAAATAGATAGGATAACTCAACTAACAACTTGAAAAAGTAAAGTACCGGGACTGGTAAATAATGCTACTGGTTTTCTGGATCAAATACTGTATTTCCAGATTTCTTGAGTAACTGAAATGAATGATGCTTATTCCTCTAGCACTGAACTGATATTCAAGTAGTTTTATCTTCATTTCCTTGGTTTTTCAGATCTCTGTCAGATAACACTTCTCAGTCTTAAAGTAATCATCAGCAGCTTCTTTTATACAACCACATTTCCTGTTGAGAAGCATGTATCTCTTTTGCTTCTCCCCTATGAGAATCAACTCCTTAAACGAGATCACCTTCGTTTACGACCTCTCCCATACAATAGGATCCGCAGATAAAAACCAATGATACTCCCCTTTTGGAAAACAACTTCTCCCCTTATGAAGAATAGTGATGAACCAAACCACCTCTTCTGATCACTAGGAAATCACCTTCGTGTTTACCACCTCTCCCGTACAATAGGATCTGTAGTTACAAACAATAATGGTGTTGTGGTTATATATTTTACCTTTTTCCTCCTTCCTGCTATTTCTTCCCTTTAATTGAGGAATCCTCCAAACTATTACTTAAGCTTTTATCTCCCCCTAAGAGAAGGAATGTATGTTGTTGTCTGAAGGAGTTCTCATATTTCACTTAGGTGGAAAAGAAATAACAAGTCATAGTCTGATCAACCATGTCCCTTTAATTGCTTCAAGAATGACTTCACTGTTGATCATCATGTTCACCAAACTTCCCAACTCCTTATACCTCCCAACAGTGAGATCACCAATTGTTAGCTCCCAACTTGTTAGATCCTGAAATATTCTAATCCAATTTGTAAATTTTAGGTCCCTAAGAGTTAGGTTCCAATAATAAACAGATTCGAGACCCAAAGTATCAAGAACCAGTGTTTAGGGATAGGGAATGGGATATGATATTTCTCTTTCTTCCTCACTGTGAGTGTGTGATTCCGTTTCGTGTACCTCACATGTGTTTCACTCTTCTCTCCACTCGTGTTTATACTCATTCTCACAAGTGTATCACTTCTCTTATAACTCCAAAATCCAGCTGTACCTGCAAGAAAAATTACCTTAACCATCCTTAAGGAGGTCATAGGTGGTGCAATGGGAGTTCACAAATCCCCATCCTTGTTAGACTCGTCAGATGAATCTGAGTCATAATCTATAGATGCATCCAGGTTTATTAGTCCTGGAGAGGTAGACATTGACCACTGACATATGGCTATTGGATCAGTATCCTCTCCTAACATCTGTAAAGGCAATTGGTCCATTAAAGAACCTTGAACAATCGAATATGACCTTAAAATGGTCGAAACTCTTGTTTCCGTCAACTCATCCTTTGTGTGCGTAACCTTTCCTTGTGCATCAAGAATTGTTTATGTTTAAGGTGGTGACACTACATCGGATACACTGGCCGATAGGTGAATTTCAATAGACGCACCCAGTTGAGAGGATGAATCTAGTAACTATTTTTGTGCCTTTTCAGCCATTACATCTTTTTGAGAAGATGTACTGGGGCTAGCAGTTGTCTCGGTTTAAATACTACTCATCTTTGTAGAAGACAGAGCTGTTGGGTTGACTTTAGAACCTTTCTTATGTGGCGCACTAAGGCACTTTCTCCCTCACGCTCATTCATACGTCATTTTAGTAGTAAGACAGTGTTGGATGGTTATGTTTCTGTGTTTGTCTTTATTTTCTGGGATAGAAGTTGTTGGTTTTCAACCTCATTACTATCAAATGAAAGAATGTCATTGGAGGCTGAACCTGTACCACAGAGCATATGGCAGTATAGAGATAAAATGTACTTAAGATCTATAATGAATGAAAATTATGCATTTAATCTTTTGAGAGAAATGATGTACAAAAATGATTTCTAAAAGATTTTAATGAAATAAGCAATCACCACTGTAAAAAGAAGTTTGATTTTCTCCTAAAACTGTTTTAGTGCACAAGTCTATTTTTATGCCAAAAAAAATAAATGATTTGATAAGACATAGACAGATGACCTAGTAGTATTAAGAAGAGAAAGAAAGATTTGTCTTTTAATATGAATGAGTTTTTGTAAAAGCATTGATCATTTAGGGTAAAGTCTAAGCAATTCTCATTCATGTCAAAAGCTCCATGATCTATTTTTAAAAAATTATTACCAACAACATTGTTTATTGATAACTAATCTTAATAAGAACAACTATGCTGCTAATTTTAAATTATAGAGAATCTTTCAGATATAGCAAAGCATATAAATTCACTAGAACTTAAAATCTCACAATTATCTACAACAAAATATTAACAATATATCATTGACTGATACTTGTTAAGTACTTCAGATACTAATAATTATGTTGCACCCTATTTTAAATATTAAAATAAGATATCAATGAATTAAATACCAATTATCTATCAACTAGACATTAACATTCAATTTCATATATCATACAATTATTAACTCCTAACAACTATAATATCTCAAACAATAGTGGTTCGATAAATAAAGCAACATTAACCAATATTGTCTTGTTTGCAATCTAAAACAATTATTCTAAGTTCCTTATATTTTGATCCCATGGGTATTGCATTTATATCAAAGCATTTAGAAATTTGCAAGTAAGTATGAAAATTATTCTAAATTGACAACGTATGGTTACTTCTAATAAAGCATAATCCACATTGACCATAGTTGTACTTTAAGAAAGATTTCCACACTTTGTATATTAGTATAAGTGATCGAAGATAAGCATTGATTACTTCGAGGAGTAATAAGTAATGTCACAAATACTGATATTTCACAATTAGTTCAGAGTTGAACTCTTAACTAAATATCATTAACTGATATAAGTCAAAAATTAGCATACAACTAATCATGCTGCAATTATGATTCTGATTTCAGTGAATTCTTGAGATGTGAAGATTGCTAAATTCACTAAAACCAAAATCTCATAATTAACTTATAACACATAAGTTACAATCAATGTACAAGATATCAATTATTGACAGATTTAGTTATAATCAATCATGCTGCTTATTTATTTTAAGTTAGTTTGAACTATGGAGCAAGTAAAATCATTGAATTGCTTCAATTTCCATAATCCAAACAACCCAAAATAAATACTTAATATATAAATACTAAATATCTATGAGTTAGATATTAGCACTTAAACATTTATAATTATCCTTGAATAATCACCAATATGATATATGAGTTATACACATGACAATCACTCTCTGGATAATTAGTAATTTTAGAAATACTTTCTAAGCATATAAAATATTGAGAGTTTTATACACATAACTTAGAAAATACTTCAACTTTCAATATTGGTATTTTTAGAAATAAGCATTTTTTACTTAGAACAGAAATTCTAAATAATATCATTAATACTAAAAGTATCACAATTATTCGTACAAGATACAAATAACTATGATGCATATTATTTTAATACAATTTAAATTATGAGACTGATATGGAATGAAATTGTCTACAATCATAATTTAAATCAATTAAAATAATATTCAAACTTAATGCTATAATACTTAACTACCACAAATGTATATGACATTGTAAACATGATAATCAAGATAGTAGCACTAAGTACGAGGTACTGGATTACTGATAAATTTACAAGTCCTTTAAATATTGAAGATTTAATACTTGTGAACTTATATTAAGAATTCCTTACATATGGGATTTTCATCTAATATGCAATGAATGATATCCCACACTTACAAACCAGTCTTGAAAGATTAACTTTAAACAAATGATTTAATAAATGTTTCTGCAAGTGACTCTTTGACTAAAAGACATGCTCTCAAAACAAATGATATCTGGTGTGAAGGCGCCTTGTCATAGAGTGTTCCACAGAGTTTTTGGATTTGAAGTTGTTTCTTATCATAACAAGAAATAAATCTTCTTCCATGAAGTTGATAGCTTCTCGAGATGCTTCTCCTGTCACTTAAGTTGACAGCTTCAGAGATGCTTCTCATGTCTTTCTTACAACATGTGTAATCTATATCTATATAGCCAAACATATTAAGCATAATATCTTTAAGGTACTTTACTCCAAAAGTTGATAGTCCCTTAAGATATCTAATAATCTTGTTAATAGCTATACTATTGGATTCTCTAGGATCCACTTGAAACCTTGCACATTGGCATCTTGAGAACATTACATGTTGTCTATTATCATTTGAGTAAAAGAGTGAGCTTGTCATACCTCTATAGCTTATCAATATACCTGAGTTGCATTGATCAAGCTGTTAGTGTATACTGAAAATATTTATTTGAAGTATGTACATTTATTTCTGGCCAGTTTATTTGAGAATCATTTGAATGTTTACATGTTGTCTAATATTATATATTGTGAACAATCTAGTATCAAATGGGATACAGAATATTAGATTGTTAAATACGGTTATATAATATAATAAGGTTCACAGCACAGGTGGTGTTGGACAATCCACTGGTATGGCTGTAGTATTATATAGATTAATTTATATTGACTAATAAATAATACTAGTATACTTTGTGTATATTGAACAGGATCAAATTTAGAATTGTTCCCTTAATACTGATTAAGAAGGAAAACTAAGATTCTATGTTATTATTAATGCTTAGGTTCTTAATCCGGAAATAGTAATTGACACGTGTATATTATTTACATGCTTTAATTTATATATGAAATAATTCTTTTGAATTATATCATTATATTTTGGGTGATGGAATTATATACATGGTGGATATTATTTATTGAAGGAATCCATGTCCTGATAATATTCGGGTTAATGATGTCCCCTTGAAAGCTCAAAAAGATTTAATTATGTGAAACCCTGCAGGTGGAATTTATTCTAGCATAATTAAATAAAGGTTGAGTGGATGATCAAGGATAAAAGATATT
This sequence comes from Apium graveolens, assembly GCF_009905375.1. NCBI lineage: Eukaryota > Viridiplantae > Streptophyta > Magnoliopsida > Apiales > Apiaceae > Apium > Apium graveolens. The sequence goes on along the minus strand of NC_133657.1, from coordinate 105,177,898 downwards.
AATTAAATAAATTATCAGTAATTTATTTAATTAATGAACATAAGATATTTTAAACATGGGGAATTTAATAAGCAAATAATATTGGAACCGAATTAATTAAATTACGGTATTAGGAAAGGTAGTGCAAATATTAATTCTTTAGTGGATTGAATTAATATTTAATTACATTGGGCTAGGCTCAAGATGTAATTAGAAGGCCCAACTTAATTATCCATGGTCCCTATTGTAGCCTATATATATTCTTATTCTCTTCTTGCTTGGCAATGGTGTAAAAATATATTGTAGCCACCAAGGAGCAAGAAGAGAGGATAACTTGAGAAGACGGAGGCCACACTTCGCTCAAGGGAATTTGAGAATACAATAGAAGAGCGTGGAATCAACCATTAACAAGGTAATCCTCTTTTCATAATCTTTATCGTAAAACGTAGTAACACCCTAAGTCCGTGGTTCCCAACAATTGGTATCAAGAGCCTGGTAATGGGTTCTACGTTTTATAATATAATGTCCATGTCGTAATTATATATGCGTGTATATAGTGTTTTGCTTGTATTGGTTTTGATGCAGGTTGTTAATCCACTATTATGGCCATGTATATTTTAATTATGTGTTTGGATCCCACGTGGTTTAATCGTGGTTAATTTTTGTTTTGGTTTCCATGTGGTTTAATCGTGGTTGTAATTTACACGAGGGTTGATCGTGTTAGAATAGATTTTACAAAATTAGTTTTGTATTAGATCTATTTTTTTTGTAATTGTTCTGGGTATTTTGTAATAGTTATGTGCAATCGGAAATCAATTCCGGTAGTTTTTTGTTCCGCTGTGCGATTATAAGGTGCTGCTGTTGATATTTGGATCGAATAAAATCAAAACAAAACTCACAGAAAAGCAACAGGCGCGCGCGCGCTGCGGCCGCTGCGGCAGCTGGGGCTGCTGGGGCAGCTGGGGCTGCTGGGACCGCTGCGGCTGCTGGGACTGCTGGGGCTGCGGGGGCAGCTGGGACTACTGGGGCTGCTGGGGGCGTCGGGGCGCGCTTGGGGAAGATTTTTTTTAGAGCTGGATTTTTTTTTCAAGGGCCATAATAGTGGAAAATTTATTTTAATTTTTTCCATTAAATTTTAATTATTGCTTTAATTTATTGATTATGTGTGTCGTTAATTATGTGTGTAATTCATTTAAAATTACATGTTTAACTTAATTAGGACGACATGGACATAAATTTTATTTATTGCTTTAATTAAATGTTATATGTTGCTAAAATTATGTGTGTATTTTGAATGCATGATTAGACATAATTATAACAATATAGGGCCCCATTTAATTTTAAAATTCCTCAATTTTAATAAAAAAAATTCTAAGTGGGAGAGGGAATTAATATAAAATTAAATCCCATGGTCTCCATTATTGGTTGTAGGTAATTTAACATAAAGACGAATATAAATTATATATACGTCACCCATCGTGGCATGTAATTTATGGTGTCTAGAATGTTATAGAAATTACTAGAACAAACTTCTTAAATTAATAAATTTTGAAAGGAATAAATACGGATTTTATTTATTTCTGATTTGGGGCGATTTTGTCAAAAACGAGTTCATCGAACTTGTAAGGCTGTGGGTTTTAAGCGAGACCGATGTGACTCCTCCACTACCTGGAAATCAAACCATTGATGAATATTGAATTGAAGTATTCTATTCGAGGAAAAATTACGAATATTGGAAGGTATACACGCCACCCATCGTGGCGTACCAAGTTCCATAGATTTCAAATAATTTAAGATTTGATGATGGTATACACTTAGCTATGAAAAATAATATAGTCCACCCCAACGTGGCATATTGTTTAGTAATAGGACCGAAGTAACATTTAAACAAAATTAGGTGGTATACATGTCACACATCGTGGAGTACCAGAAGCTTATGGTGTTTATATGTTAGTGCATTAAATTTTAATAATTGTTAGAGGAATCAATAGATCTTAATAATTAATGCACCCTTATTTATGTGATGTTTTTATGCATGATTCTCAGGATAAAATGGGTTTTAATCCACTATTCACCATACTTAAGGATAACAAACTTACCGGACCTAACTATATTGAATGGAAACGAAATTTGGACATTGTGTTGACTGCTGAGGAGTACAAGTTTTGCACTTATGAACCCAAGCCTGAACAGCCTGCTGTTGATGCTCCTGAAGATGAGAAAGAGTATTATAAACGGTAGATTAAGGCTGATGAAATGTCGCGATGTTACATTCTGGCAGCAATGTCGGGTGTTTTTCAGCATCAGCATCAGTCTATGGCCACTGCTTCGGATATGCTCTTTAATCTCAAGGAACTTTTTGGAGATCAGAATAGGGCTGCTAGGCAAGTAGCCATGAAGGCTTTAATGAACACTTAGATGGCTGAAGGCACACCTATAAGGGATCATGTTCTCAAGATGATGTCTCATCTGAATGAGATAGCGATCCTTAGTGCTGAACTTGACGGGGAAACCCAGATTGACATTATCCTTATGAGCTTGTCGAAGAGTTTTGAGCAGTTCCGCTTGAATTACAACATGAACAAGAGGCAGTATAGTCTCGCGGAACTGCTGACAGAACTTCAGGCAGCTGAAGGATTATTTCGGCAGAGTGTTCAAGTGAATGTGGCTGAGAAAGGTTCTTCCTCTAAGCCGAAAGGTATTAAGAAGAAGAAAAAGGCTCATACACAGAAAGCTGTGAAGGCAGTGGGAGTTCAGGGTGGTGTGAAAAAGCCTAAGGGAAAGTGCTTCAGATACAAACAGGCAGGTCACTGGAAACAGGATTGTCCTCTTCCTAAGAAGACAAACAATACTGGTATGTCTCTTTCTCTAGTTACAGAAACATTTATAGCGGCTATATCTACGAGCACTTGGTGTGTAGATACAGGAGCCACTGATCATGTTTGTAATTCTATGCAGGGGTTCCAACTATCCAGAATGCTTAGAGATGGTGAGATATACGTGTTCATGGGAGATGCTACGAAAGTAGCAGTAGTTGCAGTAGGAGTTATTCATTTATCTTTTGGTTCTGATAGGATTTTGGTTTTTGAACAATTGTCTTTATGTACCTTCTTTTAGAAGGAATTTAATTTCGGTTTCTAAACTTGCTTTGGATGGTTATAATGTTTGTTTGGATCGTAATGTTTCTATTATGATGAATAAACGAATTATATGTTCTAGTACATTGCAAGACAATTTGTATATAATTAATCCTAGTCAACCTGCACTGCAACTGCAATTTAGGGAATTGAACAACACATCTTCTAACTCTACTAAAAGAAAGGAACCTTCTAGTTTGAACCAAACATATCTTTGGCACTTGAGATTAGGTCATATTAACTTGAGGAGGATTCAAAGACTGGTAGTAGACGGGCCTTTAAGCTCATTGGCAGTGGAGCCATTTCCAGTTTGTAAATCCTGCTTGGAAGGTAAAATGACTAATAGGCCTTTCAAGGCAAAAGGGAATAGAGCCAAAGAACTGTTAGAATTGGTTCACTCTGATTTATGTGGACCCATGAATATCCAAGCAAGAGGTGGTTATGAATATTTCGTCACTTTCATTGATGATTATTCTAGATATGGGTACGTTTATTTGTTGCACCGTAAGTCTGAGTGCTTTGATAAGTTCAAAGAGTACAAAGCTAAAACGGAGAAGCGACTTAATAAAAGTATCAAGTCACTACGATCAGATCGTGGTGGCGGATACTTGCTTGGAAAATTTAGGGAATATTTATCTGAAAATGGGATAGAATCCCAGTTAACTGCACCAGGCACACCCCATCAGAACGGTGTAGCAGAGAGAAGGAACCAGACTCTTTTAGAGAGTGTTAGATCGATGATGAGTTATTCGGATTTACCCAAGTCATTTTGGGGACATGCCTTAGAGACAGTAGCTTATCTTCTGAACTTAGTACCTTCTAAGTCGGTTCCTAAAACCCCCTTAGAATTGTGGACCGGGGATAAATCGAATCTAAGACGTATTCGAATATGGGGTTGTCCAGCACATGTGCTGAACAAGAACGCGACTAAGTTAGAATCTCGTACAGAAGTAAGGTTGTTTGTAGGCTACCCCATGGGAACGAAAGGATATTTATTTTATAGTCCAAAGAATCGGGATGTCATTGTTAGCACCAATGCAAGATTCTTGGAGGAGGACTATATAATGAATCACAAACCCATGAGTAGTGTCGTTTTAGAGGAACTAGTGGGAGGGACAAATAATACCCATGAAGCTGTAGTACAAGTAGAACAACCACAACATAATGTACAACCTGTCACTAATACCGCACCAGTGCCTCGTCGTAGTGGGAGGGTTGTTCAACAGCCTGATAGATTCATATTTTTGGGAGAGTCTTCAGACTTGGTCCCTGATGAACATGATGATGATCCCCGTACATACGAAGAGGCAGTACAAGACAAAGATGCAGATCTTTGGCAAAAGGCGATGGAATCTGAGATAGAATCAATGTATTCTAATCAGGTCTGGGAGCTCGTGGAACCACCCAAAGGTATAAAACCTATTGGATGTAAGTGGATCTACAAGAAAAAGAGGGGATTAGATAAAAAGGTGAAAGCCTGGAAAGCAAGACTTGTTGCGAAAGGGTATACTCAGAAAGAAGGTATCGATTATGAGGAAACCTTTTCACCGATAGTCATGCGTAAGTCAATTCGTATTCTTTTATCTATAGCAGCTCATCTCGATTATGAGATTTAGCAAATGGATGTCAAGACAGCTTTTCTTAATGGAAGTCTTAAAGAAACCATCTATATGCAGCAACCAAAAGGATTCATTAAGGAAGGCCAAGAGCATCTGGTATGTAAGCTTAAGAGGTCTATTTGTGGACTTAAACAAGCTTCTAGAGACTGGAATATTTGTTTTGATCAGGCAGTCCAGTCATATAGATTTGATCAAAGTCCAAGCGAATCGTGCGTGTATAAGAGAAGTGAAGGTAATGCAGTGGTTTTTCTAGTACTATATGTAGATGATATTTTACTCATTGGAAACAATGTTGAGATGTTGTCATCAGAAAAGGCATGGTTGTTCAAACAATTTGACATGAAGGACTTAGGTGAAGCGGCATACATCCTTGGGATCAAAGTTATAAGGGATCGCAAGAAAAGGATGTTGGCTTTATCTCAAGAGCCCTACATTGATGAAGTATTAGGTCGTTTTAACATGCAGAACTCCAAGAAAGGTTTTTTACCTTTTTAGCATGGAGTTGCTCTATCTAAGAAGCAGTGTCCTTCGACACCTAAGGATATAGAGAGCATGAAAGCAGTTCATTATGCTTCAGTATGTGGAAGCTTAATGTATGCTATGTTATGTACGAGGCCTGACATCTGCTTTGTTGTAGGCATGGTTAGTAGATATCAGTCGAACCCAGGTCAGGAACATTGGAGTGCAGTAAAAACTATACTCAAGTACCTGAGAAGGACTAAGGAGTATATGTTAATTTACAAGGCCTCAGATCTATTTCCTTTGGGATATACTGATTTAGATTTTCAATCAGATAGGGATAAGAGGAAATCAACCTCAGGATATGTTTTTACTTTGGGAGGTGGAGCCGTTATATGGAGGAGTGTAAAGTAGAAATGCATTACAGACTCCACCATGGAGGCCGAGTGCGTGGCGGCCTCTGAGGCTGCCAAGGAGGCTGTATGGTTTAGGAACTTCCTTTTGGACTTATATGTGGTACCTAATTTTCCTAGGAGCTTGACGGTGTATTGTGATAACACTGGTGTTGTGGCAAATTCAAAGGAACCGCGAGACCACAAAGCAGCTAAACATAGTGAACGTAAGTATCATCTCATACGAGGAATCGTAAAGCGAGGGGATATAGTTGTGGCTCACATATCATCAGAAGACAACCGAGCAGATCCTTTCATAAAGAGCTCGCCAACCAAGGTGTTTGACAAGCATGTGGAAGCGATAGGAGTCAGATGGATGGACACATAGATTTTTATGTAATAGTGGATTAAATAAACACTGATGTACACATAGAATATTTTGAGTATAAGTGGGAGATTGTTAGTGTATACTGAAAATATTTATTTGAAGTATGTACATTTATTTCTGGCTAGTTTATTTGAGAATCATTTGAATGTTTACATGTTGTCTAATATTATATATTGTGAACAATCTAGTATCAAATGGGATACAGAATATTAGATTGTTAAATACGGTTATATAATATAATAAGGTTCACAGCACAGGTGGTGTTGGACAATCCACCGGTATGGCTGTAGTATTATTTAGATTAGTTTATATTGACTAATAAATAATACTAGTATACTTTGTGTATATTGAACAGGATCAAATTTAGAATTGTTCCCTTAATACTGATTAAGAAGGAGAACTAAGATTATATGTTATTATTATTGCTTAGGTTCTTAATCCGGAAATAGTAATTGACACGTGTATATTATTTACATGCTTCGATTTATATATGAAATAATTCTTTTGAATTATATCATTATATTTTGAGTGATGGAATTATATACATGGTGGATATTATTTATTGAAGGAATCCATGTCCTGATAATATTCGGGTTAATGATGTCCCCTTGAAAGCTCAAAAAGATTTAATTATGTGAAACCCTGCAGGTGGAATTTATTCTGGCATAATTAAATAAAGGTTGAGTGGATGATCAAGGATAAAAGATATTAATTAAATAAATTATCAGTAATTTATTTAATTAATGGACATATGATATTTTAAATATGGGGAATTTAATAAGCAAATAATATTGGAACCGAATTAATTAAATTACGATATTAGGAAAGGTAGTGCAAATATTAATTCTTTAGTGGATTGAATTAATATTTAATTACATTGGGCTAGGCTCAAGATGTAATTAGAAGGCCCAACCTAATTATCCATGGTCCCTATTGTAGCCTATATATATTCTTATTCTCTTTTTGCTTGGCAATGGTGTAAAAACATATCGTAGCCACCAAGGAGCAAGAAGAGAGGATAACTTGAGAAGACGGAGGCCACACTTCGCTCAAGGGAATTTGGGAATACAATAGAAGAGCGTGGAATCAACCATTAACAAGGTAATCCTCTTTTCGTAATCTTTATCGTAAAACGTAGTAACACCCTAAGTCCGTGGTTCCCAACACAAGCTTTAGTGGTTTCTGTTGGCAAGTAGTCTTGGCATGTTCAGAATCTTCCAAAAATTTTACATCTTCAAAAGATCTTTAACTTACTTGTATTGCCATCATTCTTTTGGTTTACTTGTGCTCCTAAAAAAATTGCTCTTTTGGCTTGCTTGAGCTCCTAAAAGAATTATTCTAATGGCTTGCTTGAAGTAAATCCAAAAAGAATTACAACCTTTCCAACATGCTCCTTCATACCTACTCTGCAATCACTTAGCAAATAATCTTGCACAAGTCTTTGTTAGTAGACCAACATATAACATTATCATTATATCACTGCATATATATAACACTATGTTCGTGCCTAGTGATAAGAGATTTATTAATATAATGACTCTACTAGTTTATATTAAACAATAACTTTGGTTAGAGTGTTATACCATGTCCTTGACGATTGCTTAAGTAGTATACTAGTTCATACTAACCTGAAGTGAGCTTGTGAAGAAGAGATATACATAGTCCAATAGATCTGCAACCGCAAAGTCCATGAACTGTTGTGCATGATTTCCTCTTTTGACTCACCAACTATGACTACACTTGTTCACATTTACTAGAGTCCAATTCTAGGTATAATGTGCAACAGGTGCCTGATATGTCGTAATATCCTCAAATCTCGTCACCGGTGCTTTCTGTTAGATACTTCTTCCAGATAATAACCTAGCATCCAGTTTGGCCTTGTCCCTCGTGACAATGCCATTGTCATCCATTTTTGACTTCTGTTTATCCTTGTACCAATTACAATATTGGCATTTGGTTTGGATACCAGCTTCCCTACAATCTACTTGCTAATTGATTGAGTTCACCTTGCTTTGCAATCACCCAATCAATCTGGATCTATCAGAGCTTCTGTAACTTTCTTAGTTACTTTTTCAGATTGAAAACTAGAGAAATAATCATTCATACTCAGTAGCCCTGCTAATCATTACTCCACCGTCTGAATCACTTAAGAACTAGACTCTGGGAATGGTTTTGACATCAAACCCTTTATCTCAGCATATATGTTATTTAGTGTCCTCTTGATTTATAATGTGATGTTGTGTCTAACTAGTTGATCCTTCTTTTACTCCCCCTAAGCTGTTGCTGGGATTTCCTGAAAATCCTTACCCTTGCTAAATGGATTCATTGAAATAATGAGTTGTGTTATACACTGCTATTTCACTACTTGGATATGAATAATCAATACCATTATTTCTCCTATAACTGCTTGGAGCATGGAGTTGTTGATCTGTGCACTTAGACTTTCAATCATCTTCTGTTGATCAACCACAAACGCCCTGTAGGTTGTAGACTTCACTGAGTAGCCATGAAGAATATCCTAAATTGTCTTAGCTGCAAATGTCAAGATCTTCAAATAACTAAAAACAATTCATTCTTTGCTTCTGTAGAACATTCTCTCTAAACACTTTCAGGTTATCCAGTATTTTCTTCTATTGGCCATTAACTCATTAGTGGTCTTCATGTATATATCTTAATTGAGGCTTGATCTTACTTGTTGCAAATTGTATTGACTACTCCAGCCCTTTGGTATTTAGAAAGTTTTTATTAGCTTGATATTTCCTTTGTAGCTTTAATCAAGTTCTGGTTCTTCCTTTGTACCACTCCATTCTGACACGGAGCTCTCAGTGCTGAATATGTTTCAAAATATTCTTGATGTTACAGATATTAATTGGAACTGCTTCTTGAATCTAGTCCAATTATCTGACCACAAGATCATTTCTTCTACATATACTTCCATTTGATCTTCTTTGATGTAATCAATCACCATATGTGATATCTTGTCTTGAGAACGCACAAACAACAACTTTGTTTAATAAGAGTATTCAACCACCATCACTAAGGTATATCTTTACTTTGATGTGATGTTATCTTTGACTTCTCTTTCTGAAATGCCTCACATTTATCGTTTTTTGAATTCCATATGAAGCAGTCCTCTCACTAACCCTTTTTTACAAAAGAGTTCCTTGAGTTGATGTTCAAGGGTGGGAGCTTATAATGCCATAGCTAAACTTTTGTCAGATGAAGTTTTACAGTAGAAACCATTGACTTCACCTTTCCTGAGATCCTAGTCTAGCCACAAGCATATTCTTTTCTTACTCTAATAAGAGCAAGCTTATCAACCTTCCTGCTTCAGATGATACATTAATCCTTTTTTGAATTGACAATTTGTCCTTTGATGAAGAACCGTCTGATAAGTGGATTTGTGTCTTAATTCTCCAGCAAGAAAGATGCTTCAAATGTTATCAATGACTCCAATGATTAGTTATTATCAGTGATAGAAATTATTAAATCCATGATGACATTCCTTTTTCCTCATAGTTTGTCCCGTGATGAAAACCTTTATTATCATCTCCAAAGATTATTGACGGAATAGCTTTTGTCAATCACATTTGAGTGTGAGGCTCTTTCTTTGATCATATGCATCGAGTATGAATTACCAAGAATACATATGAATCAATTAACCTGTTATGTCTTGCATTCCCAAATGGATTAACATTTCTTGGTACCCAACTTATCAGTTTGAGTCGAGATGGATTAGAAATTTTACTATAAACAGAGATAACAACAGCTGCAATCTTATCATGCTAATTCTTATCTTTGACTGACCATTTTCTCCATTTTGATAATTTTGACAAAATTGTCTCTAGGCTAGGAGAAAAATGATTCCAACCTTTCATAAGGATGACTAGAAGTCTTTGCCATGTTGAAATCCTAAGCATGCTTTTCTATCATTAATGCAAGTACTAAGAGATGCATTCATGGCATAAAAATAAGCATTGCATTGAGATTACATGGCATTCATTCAGAAACATTATGCATAAGAATTAGGTAAGACAGACATGATATGGAACAAACAAAATTAACACTTAAATCACTAATTTTATCTAGAACAATCCTGTTGATGTATCTCATCTAGCTATCTCAATCCAATTATAAACTAATACACTTTAACAAACAATTCAGATCAAATGAATAAATCACATTGTAATAAGATACATGAGATAAGCATAAACAAAGGTCTTAAGTGCTGGAAAATATATATCTCACTAAAGCAATTAATCATGTTCAACAAATATTCAAACACATATTTAAGATCATCTAAAGTACTCCCTCCGTCCCAATTTATCTGTCTTGTTTGACTTTTGATGGTCAAATTGACTCAACTTTGACCGTAAATAAAAACTCATTTTTTCTTTATTTTAAAAAATTAAAATATACATATAAAAGTAGATTAAACATACGTTCTAATGATATAAATTTTATAAATATTTTCGATATTATACTATGTGAAATTTTCGGTCAAAATTGGGTCAATTTGACCGTAAAAAGTCAAACAAGATAGATAAATTGGGACGGAGGGAGTAACATGCACAAGTTATCAATCCTAGTTAACAGAAAATAATCTAGTGAACTAGTTCAGCATTATCTATGTGTGATGCTATCATGTTTGTGCGAGTGTTAAACATTTAAACACTAAGATCTTATCATGCATTGAATATTGAGAACAAAATATTACAGTGGTTCAAGAAATTGAAACCTGAGATATGTGAGTTGGGCCATCTTCAGAGACTGCTATGAAAGCAATATATTCATTATTCTCATCATCTGATCCATCCCAACTCTTTCTCGTGCACTATAAGTTTTGACTAGCTGTTCCCGAAAAAAACATTCCACCTTTGTCACAACTCTTCAACTAAATCCCTACTCATCCTTATTTGTCAAGCTTCTTGTTCTATTGTAGCAAAACCCCTGATAGTTACATGACACATATTGCTTGTCATACCTGTAGCTATCAAATCTTGTTTTTGTCCCAATCTCAGTCTTGTAATCACCTCTTGAACTGAAGCTATAAAAGTCTCTGCTTCAGAATAGATAAGATTGATCCTTGGATATAGCTTATGTACTCCTTGTGAATCTGATACGACTAGACTTCCCTGACAAGTGAAACACTGCCCTGACGTCCAGTCCCTCAAGTACTTCTACCTGAGCTACCTCTAATTCAATTATCAATAACTCTTACATTTGAGGCTCCAAATTATACTGCTTGTAACTGAGATGTCTACATGTCCCCACTATTCTGTCTGACCTCCACAATTCCTGCCTTTCTGATCTCTGTGATTCCCGGATAAATGTATCATTGGTATAATCCACTGTGTGACTGTATAATATGGAATCATAAAGTTGTCTTTAAAATTTTCGAGAAAAATTATTCCCGTAAAAATTTCATTCTTTTCATGTGCCTGAAAACCCCGTGGTATCCTATTGAGTAAGTATTTGAGGAAATTCCACAATTTTCATCTGTAGGTCTTAAAATCATTTTCATTGGAATAAGAAAACCATTATCTTCAAAATCCGTGTTCGAGAATTTTCCGTCTGAATATCGCATGTTCTCCGTTTTATTCGAAAGATTAAAATCATCTTCAAAAGCCCGGAGGAATCTCGATTATACCATTGTGAACCCTTAATTTAATATTTAAGAGAAATTTATATTTCCGAAATTTTTAATTTTTTTAGAAAATAAATTAATCAAATATAAATATTTACATAAAATCTAATATTCAAGAATTTTGAATTTTTTTAAAAAATAAATAAAGGTAAATTATTATCTAAGAAAAATTTAAATTTAAGAATTTTAAATTTTCTGAAAAAAATAAATAAATTAAAAGTAAAAGTTGGGGCTCCAGAAATTGTACAGTACCAAGCTGTGACTTGTATCTAACTTGCGACTCGAAATTTCTTAACTTGCGTCATTCAACGAACCGGCGACCTATTCAAATAACCTGTGACTAATTAGCCAAGCTGCGACGCTGTATATCACCCGACCTGCGACGTTGTCCGCCTGGCTGCCTTAAATTTTATTTCCCAGCGTGTTGTACACTAACCTGAGGCTGACTGTTCGCGCGCGTGCTTTCCAGGTCAGGAGAAGTCACGCGCGTGGCTTCACAAATTCAACCATTTTCTGATTGTCCAACCTGCGTAGTACTCCTGCCCTGCTATGTTCTTTTCATTTCCTGCCAAAAAGAGTAAGCCATTTCCTGACTTCCAATATGTGGCCAACTTCCTTCAAATTGTCAGCTAAAATGTAGTTAATTGTCATACATTTAATTTAATTTAACATAGCTAAATTGGCAGCCTTTATTAACAAGAAAAACACCCGAAAATAAATTTAATTTTAAAAATTATATTTATTAAAATTGAAATAATAAATTTATTTAATTGAAATTTATAGAATAAATTTATTTAAAATAAATTCATAAAATAAACTTATTCAAGATTAAATCATAAACTCATTTAAATTAAATTTATAAAATAAATTTGCTAAATCAAATTTATAAAATAAATTTATGTAAATTTAAATTAATAAAATAAATTTATTTAACCGAGTCTCTCGTTAATTGGAGTCCAAACAATTTCTGCACACCGAGCTGCACTAGGCTAAGGATCCTGATTTGTGTATTATCGAGTCAGCTCTGATAGCAATTGTTAGGTCCCGAATTATCGTAGAAGAGGGGTTGAAAACGATAATCACTAAATTAAAAAATTATTTCGAAACTTTTACGGATATAAAATTTAGTACTCGGTTAGTGGTTTCGTGTTTTTGAGAGAAATAGTGTTTCGAATGAAAAAACGAAGAACATAAGATATTTGGGTAAATATATATTCGTATATAAATCCTCGAGGGTTGTTACTATAACGACTCGTGTATTTTTGAATTATTTAAATATGTGACTATGAAAATTATTAAATGAATAAAATATGTGTATTGGTTTTGACCGCTATGTGTTGTTTAATTAATGTGTGATTTTTGGTGTACCGGGTTGTCCGCGTGATTAATTATGGAGTCGTACTAAATTATTTTCAATTTCAAAAGTGGATTTAGTGTAAATTTAATTGCATAAATATTTGAAATGTCTTTAAAATTATTTTTACGGTTCCATAATTACAATACTTATTTTTAGGATTTTATAAAATTTAGAAATCAATATTTTATCAATTATTTAACCCTCTGTGATTTTCTGATTATATTTACTTGTAAAATCTGTATTTAATTCCAGAATTCTTCAAAAATTATGAAACTCATACTTATTTAAGTTTGAAATATTTCGAGAATTTTAAAATTATTTTGGAAATTTTCGGGATTAATTTCACCGTCGTGTCGATTCGTTTAATTGCTAAAAGCGGGTATAAACTGCATTTCAGAAATTATTTTAAAATTACGAAATTTATGTTTTTGTAAACTTTAGAATTTTTGTAATATTTTAAGACTATTTTCGTAATTTTCTGAATTTCTTGTAAGTGCAGCTCGGATCGTTAATTGTTAAATGTGGGTACAAGTTACGTTTCAAAAATGCTATAAAAATTATGAAAATCTTATTTTATTAGTTTCGGGATATTTATAAAATTTTAAAAATATTTTGGGATCATTTGGATTAATTTTCATTCGCAAGTTATCCCGTCAAAAGATTAAAGACGATACAATATCGGGTTCCCAGTTGGAAAAGTGGACAAGTGGCAGTACCCTATTGTTCTACTGATACGTGTTAATTCCTGAATTTACAGAAAAAAAAATATATTAATTAACACAGGTGAAACAATTCTTTCTTCACCCTCATCTCTCAACAAATCTCTCTGATTCTTTTCTCTCTATGTGGTCCCACCTCTCCTCATTCTTTCACCTCGATTTCCTCTTTTTATTTTCCTGTTTACGGCGCTTCGCCGCTCCTTCCGCCGTTAAATCAAGTGAGAGAATTATTTCTAAAGAGTTTAGAAAAAGGATTAATAATTAAAAGGTGTTTTAATTATTAGTGAGAATAATAAAGGGTTAATAATAATAATATTTTATGGGAAAATTTTCAGCTGAAAATTTTGCCTATAAATATACTATTATAAACCTTATTTTTGCTTAACCCAAAGATTTACAAAACCCTAATTCTCTCCACCTCCTCCTCCTTCATTACATCGTTTTCTTGGTGGATACCGGTGGAGTGCTTCACACTTGAGGAGCAGCTGCTAAGGATCTCCGTTTGTTATTCTTGGATCGCTTTTAAAGGTTAGAAATTGATCTCTCGATTTTATTTACGATCTGTATGCATATTATATGGATTTTATATGTGTAAAATTGTTTTACCATGCTTCCGTGATAGATAAAATTCTACAATGGTATCAGAGCATAGGTTGTATGCATATAGATCTGTGGTAAAAATTTCAGAATTTTATGTGCTTGTATGAATTAATTATGATTTTTACAAGTTATATCATGGATTAATTATGACTGATTAGAAATCGTTTCTCAGAATTATTTTGACTGTAGATCTGGGTTCTACAAGTGTTGTAGATCGTCTGGGTATTTTTTTCATAATTTTATGATATATGGATTAATTGTTATGAATTTTTGAAGTTATTTCAATTAAATTTCGTAATTAAATATATGTATATATTGTACATATATATATATATATTTCTGTTTGCTGGTGAATAAAGAAAAGCACTGTTATGGTGAGGCACGGCCTCCAATGGAAGAGTAAAGACGACAGGCGACGACTAGCAAAAATTTTTTAAAAAAAAGGCGACTGTTCAGAACGGGGGGTGACCGCGCGTCTGGCTCACGCGCATGGGGCACACGCACTCGTGTGTCACGCGCGGCGCGTGTCAGACACGCGCGGGTCAATGGTCAGCGTATTGCTGACATCATACTGACGTCAGCAGATGACGTCATGCTGATGTCAGCTTAGGGTTTAGGGCGCGTGAAGCGCGTGCGCGCGTGGGGGCACGTGGAGGACAGTCAGACACGCGCCTGACATCGTGTGTGCGCGTGGGGGCGCGTGGATTTGCTTCTTTCGGCGCATGTGGGCGCGTGACTTGTCAGAATGAGGCGTTTTTGGTACCGTTGGATTCGTCTTTTCGAAACGCATCTAATGGTATATTATGATATTTTCTGAAATAATTTCGAACTGTTTATAGCTAACAGTAGTGTTTTAAAGCTGTTTTTGACTGTTTTAATTGTTTTTAAATGCCTCATATGATACATAGAGATGTATAATGCTTAGACTAATATGCTACATGATGTAACACGCCTACCTTTACGTTAATTTATCCTTATATATGTGATATATGCTTAGTTTATCATGCGATGATAAATTTAGGTGAACTTAATTAACATACGGCGTTTGTTAGATAATCTAGTATAGTGAAATTATTTCATGACCTTAATATAAATATTATGAATACGATCATGAGATTCTTGTGTTTGTGAAACACGTAATTGAATATGAATTTTCAATATTAAGAGAAAGGATGATTATGTCAACAACAGATTTCTATCTGTAAGAAAGGGTTATTAAGTGACGCCTCTTGACAATGCTCCACCCGATCTGGGAATCATCTGATTATCGATTATTGATTTGAAATATTTAATTTAAAAGGAAGAATCTATTTATAATATGATTATGATTGTAACGTAATATAATCCCTCTAAAATTAAATAATATCAAGTAGTAATTGGCCAATGACACAACGGGCTTGTGTCGGTCATAGCCTTCCAACATGGTAGAAAGTGGTTCTTATTTTTAAATCATTGTCGTTTCGTGCTACAGCCGAGGGCTTTGATTTCGAAATAAGAAATACTTGTCTATTACATAGAGATGTGTACATTGAATTAGAATCTAAAGGTCGTTACGTGCTATAGCCGTGGGCCGTTGGAGACTGATTCAATTGTACAAAATGTTGGGTTAGACTTGACGTAGAATATTGAGTTTGTCGTGCCACAGCCGTGACTCAATTATTCAAGAGGCTAAAGTTATATTAGGGAATAACATAAGATGTAATTGACAAGAGTTGTCTTCCTATTGAACATCATATGACGTTTCGTGCTACAGCCGAGGTTGTGTGATGGAATGTAGGATCCCTATTCCCACTAGCATTATGAATGCTTAATTTTCACTTAGGGGGTTGAATAAATTAGATAAACTAGTGGGAGACACTTATGAATAAAGACCCGATTCATATAGTGTTTTGAAATGAAATTGAATATTTGCTAAGTGTCGTTATGTGTTTATCATTTACAGATTTACTATATTCGTCATGTCTTCTGCACTATCACTCCGGAGCATACTAGATGCTCACAAGTTGATTGGTCATAATTTAGCTGTTTGTTTTCACTGTAACAAGTTGGGGCACTAGAAGAGGAACTGCAAGGTTTATCTTGCAAAATTGAAGAAGAAGAAGATTAGTGAGACTACCGCTTCTGATTCAGGCATGTTCATGATCGAAGTTAATATGTCACTAGGTCAAATTTCTACTTGGGTATTAGATACCGCCTGTGGTTCTCATATTTGCAATTCGTTACAAGGACTAAAGGGAAGTAGGACTCTTGAAAAAGATGAGGTGATTCTACGTATGGGCAATGGAGCAAGGGTTGCGGCCATATCTGTAGGATCATTTAGTTTACATATGCCTACGGGCAAGACTATTATTTTGAATAATTGTTATTACGTTCCCTCTATTGTGAGGAATATTGTTTCTATTCCTATGTTGAATTTGGATGGTTTTTCATTTATTATTAAGAATAATGAATGTTCTATCCTTAGAGATAATGTTCTTTATGGACGTGGTATTTTAAATAATGGTCTGTATGTATGTGACGTAGAGCATGATTTACTTCATATTGAACAAACTAATAAAAGAAAACGAGATGATGAAAATCTGACCTATTTATGGCACTGTAGGCTAGGTCATATTAGAGAAAATAGACTGCGGACATTGCATAAGGAAGGGTTACTTGACCCCTTTGATTTTGAATTATATCCTACATGCGAGTCTTGTCTATTGGGTAAAATGACCAAATCTCCATTTAGTGGACATGGAGAGAGGGCTGCAGATTTGCTAGGATTGGTACACACAGATGTATGTGGACCAATATCTACGCAAGCCATGGGTAGATTTTCATACTTCATTACTTTCATAGATGATAGATCTAGATTCGGATATGTGTATTTGATGAAACACAAGTCTGAAGCCTTTGAAAAGTTCAAAGAATATAAACATGAAGTGGAGAAACAAACCAAACACAGTATTATAACTCTTCGATCAGATCAAGGTCGTGAATACTTGAATGGAGAGTTTCTAGATTATCTCAAAGAAAATGGTATAGTCTCCCAGTGGACTCCTCCATATACTCCACAGTTAAATGGGGTATCTGAAAGGAGAAATCAAACTTTGTTAGACATGGTTCGGTCCATGATGAGCAATGCGAATCTTCCAGTATTCCTATGGGGTTATGCATTGGAAACCTCTACATATTTACTGAATAAGGTGCCTTCCAAATCTGTTCCTCAAGCTCCATATGAGATATGGAAAGAAAGGAAACCGAGTCTTAAACATGTTAAGATTTAGGGATGTCCAGCTTATGTCAAGAAAGTTGACCTAGATAAGCTGGAATCTCGATCCGTAAAATGTAATTTTGTGGGATATCCTAAAGAGACTTTGGGGTATTACTTTTACACCGATCATCGGGTGTTTGTCTCCAGACATGCTACCTTCTTGGAAAAGGAGTTTATCCTTGAAGGAAACAGTGGGAGAAAAATTGAACTTGATGAAGTTCAAGAAGCACACACTACTACGGATCAAGTGAAAACACCTGTTCAGACTAAACAACCTTCTGTGGAACAGCCCATTCGTAGGACAGGGAGAGTGTCTCGCCAACCTGAGAGGTATTATGGCCTTGTCATTGAGAATGGCAATGAGTTGTCAATCATTGATGATGACGACCCTGTGACCTATAATGAGGCTATGAGTAGTGTTGACTCAGAGAAATGGCATAGTGCCATGAAATCCGAAATGGAATCTATGTATACCAACCAAGTATGGACTCTGGTTGAGGCGCCTGAAGGTGTTAAGCCTATTGGGTGCAAGTGGGTATAGAAAAAGAAAGATTGGAGCAGATGGCCAGGTGGAGACCTATAAGGCCAGGCTCATGGCAAAAGGATTCAAACAAAGGCAAGGGATTGACTTTGATGAAACCTTTTCGCCTGTAGCCCTGTTAAAATCAATTCGGATTTTGCTTACGATTGCTGCTTACTACGACTATGAGATCTGGCAAATGGACGTGAAAACGGCCTTCCTCAATGGGGAACTTGAGGAGGAAGTGTATATGACACAGCCAGAGGGTTTTCTTTCCAAGGGAAATGAACACCTAGTGTGTAAGCTGATGCGAACCATATATGGTTTAAGGCAAGCTTCTCGTAGATGGAAAATCCGTTTTGATGAGACAATCAAAGAGTTTGGTTTTATCAAAAACATAGATGAACCATGTGTCTACAAGAAGGTTAGTGGGAGCGCGGTAACATTTCTTGTATTGTATATGGATGATATACTTCTTATAGGAAATGATATACCAATGCTGCAATCAGTCAAAGTATGGCTATCAAAGAACTACACCATGAAGGACTTGGGAGAAACATCCTACATTCTCGGTATGAAGATCTATAGAGATATATCTAAAAGAATGATAGGTCTTACCCAGGGTACATACATCCAGAAAGTGCTTAAAAGGTTTAGCATGGAAAACTCCAAAAGAGGTCTCATTCCGATGAGCCATGGAGTGTCCCTTTCCGAAAAAATGTCTCCTAAGACACCTGAGGAAAGAGAGCGTATGAGTAAGATTCCTTATGCTTCAGCAATAGGATCTATCATGTACGCGATGTTGTGTACAAGGCCTGATGTTACTTATTCAATTAGTGTGACGAGCAGATATCAGTCCAATCCAGGTGAAGACCACTGGAAAGCAGTGAAAAATATCCTTAAGTACTTGCGAAGGACTCAGGACATAGAGGGTTATATCCTTTTTGGTGGTGAATCTGAGTTGAAAATAGAGGGTTATACTGACTCTAGTTTTGAATCAGAAAGTGATAGCAAATCCTTGTCAGGGTACGTGTTTACTCTGAATGGTGGTACGATTAGTTGGAAGAGTTCCAAACAGTCTACAACAGCTGACTCCACAGCGGAAGCAGAATATATAGCTGCAAGTGAGGCTGTAAAAGAAGCCGTTTGGATGAGGAAATTTGTTTCAGAGTTAGGAGTTGTTCCTAGCGTTGAAGAGCCTATTGTGTTGTATTGTGATAACAACGCAGCAATAGCACAAGCCAAGGAACCTAGGTCTCATAAAAATTCGAAACATGTCATGCGGCGCTTTTATCTGATTAGGGAGATTGTTGAAAGAGGAGATGTCAACATCGAGAGAGTTGACATACATAACAACGTAGCAGACCCACTCACAAAGCCACTTTCTCAAAGTCACTTTGATCATCATAAAGACAAGATGGGTATTAGATACCAGAGTGATTGGCTTTAGTACAAGTGGGAGATTGAAAGAGATATGTCCTAAGTCCAATCATGTATGAGAATTTAGGAATAACTTTTATGTAATCTGTTTGTTTTGATTTCATTGATATTAATAAATGACTTGTTTTGTTTTTTATTGCGGGCTCTATCTATTTTAAGTGTTTAAATAAGATATACCACAGTTTAGAGTAAAGCTTTTTATGGATTGTGATGAGATCATAATAATGAGACCTAAAAGATGATAACTCTAAACTTAAATAGTTCCTGGTCGTAGGATTACTAACTGGTAATTAATAATCCGTAAAGATCGGTACATACTATGCTTGCTTCATTATGAAGGATGTATGTTCTCATAGACATTTGTGTGGTGACACTATAGCTAGTATGTAGGTTCTTATTATAGAATAAGTTCACTGAACATGACTCACACAGCTGAACAACTGATGGAGTTCACTCACGTGTCAGCAGTTGTTCACATAGTGATAGTTGTACAAGTATCCTTAGACTTGAGGTCATCATAGTCATCTTGTGTACACTGAACTATGCTTTGGTTTAGTTCTTAGTCTCCAGGGACAATTATAAGGGCTCTACTGGGTATAGGAATTTGTACACGAAGATAGTGTATGATCAATAAAGGATCTACCCCTTCCAGTGAAGGAAGAGAATGTTCAATACTGATCCACTTATGCTAGTTCAGGAATCTCTGGCCAGAGTAAGTGAAATTAGAAAGGAGTTTCTAATTTACATTAAATAGAACTAAGAATAGTGAATGGGAAAGCGAGTGATTCAATAAGATAGGCTTGACACAAGTTCCATGCCTTATATTTAATCGTGGCATTGCAGGGTAGAAGGAATTGATTGTACGGTAACTACTCACTGAATAGGTTCTTGGTATTCTAAGCAGTGAATTCGTATTATCCGGATAGTCACGATATGCTGAGAAGTATCCCTCACGATGTAGAATAAATATGATTAATTAATTAATCATATTTAATGAATTAGAGAATTTATATAAATAATGATAAAATAGTTTTGTTATTATTTATTTCTACTACCGGCTTAATATTGAACCTACAGGGTCACACCATAAAAGAGAATGATTTAATGGTGGAGGAATTAATTAATAATGGCTGATAATTATTTATTTATGAAATAAATAATTAATTGGTAAATTTAATAATTGATTAAATAAGATTTAATTGATTATAAATTAATTAAGAAAAGGTTCTTAATATTATTAATTAAGAATTTAATTTTTGGAAATTAAATCAAGTGAGAGAATTATTTCTAAAGAATTTAGAAAAAGGATTAATAATTAAAAGATGTTTTAATTATTAGTGAGAATAATAAAGGGTTAATAATAATAATATTTTATGGGAAAATTTTCAGCTGAAAATTTTGCCTATAAATATACTATTATAAACCCTATTTTTGCTTAACCCAACGATTTACAAAACCCTAATTCTCTCCACCTCCTCCTCCTTCATTACATCGTTTTCTTGGTGGATACCGGTGGAGTGCTTCACACTTGAGGAGCAGCTGCTAAGGATCTCCGCTCGCTGTTCTTGGATCGCTTTTAAAGGTTAGAAATCAATCCCTCGATTTTATTTACGATCTGTATGCATATTATATGGATTTTATATGTGTAAAATTGTTTTACCATGCTTCCGTGATAGATAAAATCCTACAACGGGTACCCGCGAATTTTAAAGCCGTCGGCGATGAGCCTCGGTGAGCCGAAGGTGGACGGTGATCAATTTATTATGAGTCCTAATTTTTATAAAATAAATAAAATGAGTCATGTAATTAGTTTCGTATGGGAATGGTTGTGGAATTGTGAAAATTGGATTGTGATTTGTGTTATTGACGTCGATAATGTTTCGATGGGTAGTCCGATAAACAAAGGGGATGCTGTCCGATTTCCGGGGAATCGAACTACGGAACTCCTTCTTCATGCATATCTCTTCTTATGTTTATCTTGATCTTCTTTCCTTTAATCAGCTACTGTCCTTATCTGATCGTCCTTCAGCACTTAAGTTCTGATATCTAACTTCTGATGATTATCTCCTGATAATATAAGTACTGATATCCTTAAGTCCTGACTTCCAGTATAAGTACTGATCAACGGTTAAGTACTGATTTGTCCTGTTAAGTAAGATCTGAAATCTAAACATAAATTATATTAGCCATGACATTATCAAATATATCTAACAATCTCCCCCAACTTGTAAATTAGCATAATATACAAGTTTAACAGATATTTGATGATGTCAAAAATATTAAGTACAAATGCATGAGAATTAGACTAGATAACTACAACTTACAGTCCTTAAAGCTTTACCAATATTCAACTTCTGATAACAACTTTAGTCTGTACAAATATCAGAATTTAAGCAGTTGTAGATCTTCGACTTGGCTTCATCATCTGATCTCTCTGATGTTAGGAGTTGTTCTGAGATAATTCTTCAACAAACATCTCTCAGCATATCTGAGTTCATCAATCATTCTCCTTTTGGCATCTTTAAGCTCTGCAGTATCTTCACCAATTTGAAAGATTGCAGCTCTGAGATCATTGATCTTTGCTTTTCTTATATCCTGATCCAGTCTGATCAAATAAGCTTTATCAGACTCAAGATTGAATTCAACAGCCCTGTACCCCAGAAAGGTAGTTATAATCTTAACAGTGTTGGGCTTCATTTCAACTATATCACCATTGTGATCTCTGTACTTTGGAACGTATGTGCTGTCATACTTAATAAAATAAAGCCTTTTCTGTCTCTGAATCTGTTTTTTCAAATAGTTTGCAGCAGTTCATGTTATTCTGTCATCCACTTGAAGTAAGAATAGTACATGCTCCAATTCTTCAAAATACTTCAATGGAATGGCATTTTGTCTTATATGATAAACCCTACCATCTATCATGAAATACAACACGATGTATTCTTTCTAGTAGGTATGGTAAACCATCTGTACAGATTCCAGTTGATTCAATCTCTCAGGAGTTGCTCCAATACCTGGTTCACTCAAGGAAGTTAGATCATTGGTAGTGTTATGTATTCTTCTTTCATCAGCACTTCCCAATCCAGTTTTATCTCTTGCTTCCTTTCCAGTAACTACTCTTGCTTCAAAACCACTTGCAGTAGTCTTCAAAGATTGAGTCTGTTTTGCTTTAGTGAATCCTGGTAAGAGTGTCTTTGGTCTATCTTCTGATATCAAGTTAACTTGAGCTATGTCAGAGGTTACTTGCTTCTTCTGAATATCAGAACTTATAATTTCTTGACTCTGAACAACTTGAGCCATGTCAGAGGTTGTTTTAAGAACTTTTCTTGAAGTCAGAGCAAGATTATCCTTTTCATCAGTAATTTCTTCATCCTCAGGAGGCACATAAACCTTGATAGGTTCACCAACCTTTTCTTTACCCTTGGATCTTGGATCTATCTGCGGTTGTGATCTAGCCAATGTTGCTTCAGTATGTGTCCTTTCTTTGATCACAATGCCTTTGAGTTTTGGAAGTGGCTTTTTACCAGAAGCTTCAGATTTAGATGTGACTTTCTCTGATTTAAGCCTGGCTTCTTCTTCCATTAAACTTTCCAAGTCCATTCCTGGATTTTCCTGAAGAAATAACTGTCTTGACATTTCCTCATCAAGATCTAAAAGTTCATCAGAACTTATCCTTTTACCAGCAGCAGAACTTATTCTTTTCCCAGTATCAGAACTTGTCCTGTGACTTGTGATTTCAGCTTTTCTTGATGTGAATCTTCTACCTTGACTATGACCTCTACCCATTCCAGGGTTTCCTTGATCATCTTTTTCATCATCCTTCCCTGTCAGTGTCTTGTCAGTCTTGCATTTGGACTCAATTACTTTCTCCCCCTTTTTGGCATCAGCAGGTAGTAGAAGAGAGATAAGCAATTCCACTGAGGATTGGATTTCAGTCAGTTGTGATTGCTGAGAAGCTTGATTTTTCAGAATATCATCAATCTGAGCTTGTTGATGATCTTGAGTCTTCTCAATATAAGCAATCCTGTCAAAGGTAGGTTGGAAGAACTTTTTCTTATCAATTTTCCAAACTTGATCCTGTTTGATAAATTATTCCTGAATCTTGTGTAGCTCTGCATGAGTAGTTGAGTGAAGACCTTGTAGATGTTTAGTACTCAATGCAGTGACTCTAAGCTGGGTTTTGAAATCATCAGAATTTAACATTTCATCAGCTTTAGTCAAGTGCTCAGCAAGATGCTTTTCAGTTGGAACACATGAAACTGAATTCCATTCCTTAGTCCACTCCTGTCCTGCAGGAGTTTCACTCCAAGGTACTGGTGCTTCTCTAGTAACAAACTTCTTAATAAGTTCATACTTAAGAATAGTTTGTTGAGGAACATGTCCTGAAGGACCTGCTATATCAGCATCCGCAGTTGGAGCAGCATCACCAGTATCTCCAGCATTTGCAGCATCAGAACTTACAGAATCAGTATCCTCTGATAAAATAACAGTGTGAGTAGCAATGGAGGCTTCAGCATCCTCTAATTGCTGATCTGGTTCTAAGTTCTGATCAACAGCCATATCCTGATGCTCACCTAAAGTCTGATCATCAGCATCTTGATGCAGAGAAGGTGTTGTAGATAACTCTGGAGTTTGAACAGCATCAGTAACAGGTGTTGTGGAAGGATTAGTTGTTGTTGGAGCTTCTAAGAGAATTACTTTAGGCACAACCAAGTTTTGAACATCAATATCAGCACTTGTGTCTGGATGAACAGGAGACATAGAAGGTGTGTTAGCCTTTTCAGAAACAGCTTTCTTAGATGAAGTTGATGGAGAAGAAGTGACTGGAGCAAATTCCTTGTCTTGTGAGATCATAGATTCCTGATCCCCTTCCTTAGCTGCTTCCTCTTCATCATCTGAAACTGGCCTTTTTGCCCTCTGTTTCTTGTATCTCGTTGTTGATTTGGATTCCTTGGGAGTTTCAGGAACTGTCATTCTTTTAAGCCTTTTGAGAAGCCTAGATCCCCCAATTCCAGAATCCTTCTGAGAAGTCTCTTTCTCAGCTTCACCTACAACAGGTTCTGAAGAAGGAACCTGGTCCTCAGTATCAGATTCATCTCTCAAGGAAATCCTCCTTCTCTTTTGAGGTGTTTGAGGAACAGTCTTTGTCCTCTTTGGCTTGGAGGATGAAGGCTTCACAGTAGGTGCTGAGGATGAGGGTTGATCAGTCTGTGAAGTGGAGAGATAGGATTTGAGATATTTCCTGAGGGTAGGTTGAGTAGAATGAGTGGTAGGTGCTGAGGATGATGGTTTTTGAGTGTTTGTTGTTGGTTAGACATCAGAGTAAACAGATCTATAAGTATCAGGATCAGCATTTACTAGGATCTGTTTTACAGACTGAGGAATCTGTAATGGTCTAACCACTGATTTCTTAGTGTCAGCATTTACCAGGTCATTAAAGTAGCATTTTGCAACTTTAAAAGGTGGGGTTGAGGAACTGACTAATTGAGGTTCATCAATACAAAAAGTATTAGCAAAATAGACAACATTCCTATCCTCTGTCATCCTATCCCCAATAAAACCAATTATACCAGTTGCAAGATCAAAATGAGTTTGATGTATAATAGCATACCCGATGTGCTGACTTAGAATTGGGATAGTATCAAAATTCGAACATTTGTTCCCAAAAGCTTTAGTGATGCAGTCGAAGAAGAAGCTCCATTCTCATCTGATATGAGCCCGTTTCAACTGCCCAAGTTTTGCCAAACTCTTTTCATACCCCAAATTTTCCATTAACTCCTGAAGAGCTGATTCTTCTGGAATTGAAAAGGTGCAACCTTCTGGGAGATGTAGAGCCTTGCGTATTGTACCAGGAGTAACTGCATAAGAAGAATCACCCACTTCGAAAATAATACTAGGAGTGCCATGTCTACCACCATCATCAAAGTGCCCAGTCCGCCAAAACGTCAGAACTTGTTGGCTCGAAAAGACTGAAGGCTGAGTTAATGCATACCCAATCTCACTATGTGCAAGAAGATCTTGCACAAAATGCAATTCAGATGGAGCTTTAGCATGATCAAGAATTGCAGCATAGTTGTTTGGAACAAACTTAGCTCCATCAAGGATTAAATCCTTAGGTGCCATGTGAAAAATTGAGATAAATACGGTTGCCTGTATTGTGTTTGATAAAATGTCTGTATGAAAAATTGTCAGTAGATGAGAAAGGATGAAAGTAAAGAGAGAGAGATAAAAGAGAAAAGTAAATAAAAGATTTGACAATCTTTTCTCTCTGTTACTTATACACAAAAAGTAACCGTTGGGACACCTGTCAGACATGCAGTAATAACGGATAGTTACTGGGCGCGAGAAAATAGTAATCATTACTTGCCCACTTGCCTGTTTTCAAGGAAAAACCCTTCCACTTACCCAGATATTCCATTAATCAAGGTGAAACAGTTGTAATTCAAAATTGAAACCGTTCCCACTAATTTAATTAATTTTCACTGCAACATTAATATTCGGAAAAGAAATCAAGTTAAAGTGACCAAGATAAATTATATGAGTAAGTACTGATAAAGGAAAATCAGAACTTAAATTAAAACAGAATTTATATGGTCTTCAGAATATGAATAATTATCAGGATTTATCAATGCATTGCAAAATAACTTAGAAACAAAATCTTGAAACAAAAATAAATTTCATTAATATATCAAGAGAATACATTCATGAAATTGAAATTACATCAGTACTTATACAAGATTTCCCTAAGCCACTAAACCTAACATCAACAGCCTTAGTCCTAGCTCAAGAAGCAGGGCAAGGCTGATGATGAAGAAAAACAGGAAGAAGACGAGATTAAATCATTTCTTCTTCCTACTCTCGATAAACAGAATGGCGAGTCGGATGATTCGCTCTTGCTGGCGGAGAGCTTCCAGCCTTTCCTCCTCCAATCGCTCCAGATGGTGATGGTAATCCATATAGAAGAACAGAAGGTGGGTCAGTACCTCCTGTGGGATAGAGTCCCATATCTCCTCAGGAATGGCCGTGACGTGCCATTCCTGCTGCCAGTCGGCACAGCTTAGCTCCATATTGAAGTTTTGGTAGTTCAAAAATATGTTGTATCTGACCATTGTGTTTTTTAAAGAAAAAGTATGAAGGTAAGTTTGTGAGAAAGAATTTGATGGGAAGGCTGATGTGAAGTGGCTGCTTATATAGGCAAGAGAATGCCAGGAGACGTAAAAGTATTTAATGCTGACACGTCTCCCTGGACTTGGAAAAAGAATAACATTCATTGGAAGGAGAAAACATGGTTGAATGCGCACAAGAAACAAGTAAAAGTGGACTGTTCAAGTATGAATACCATTAACCCTAACCATAGTGACTATTAATCTTCCACTTCAACATATTCTAGTTTGAACCGAGACTGTTATCAAATTTTATCCACAGATAAGTCAAGTAAAGAATTAGACTATAATATCAGAACTTAGACTTATATCAGAACTTAACAGTCATCAGAACATAATTTCTTAACTCGAAAAAGGAATGCCTATCTGAGTAAATCCACATACAAGTTCTGAGTTATACTCTTCAGAACTTAATCGTTAGAATATGCAACTAGAACTTGTCCTCAGAGTTAGTGCAAAATGACACAATGACTGTTTATCTAAAATAACATAGACCACTACAGTAATTTTCATCATTCAGATGGAGTGATTAGTGTGTGCATTAAGCTAAATTTTAGACAAGGAGTAAAGTCTGATTCACTTCAGTATATCTTAGAAATAAGGCATAACTAAAATTTTGCTAAAGAGCTGTCATTATCCTGAAACCTACTGATGAATGAGTTCATGCTTAAGTCCACCTCAACTGTTTTGTGCTAATTTTATGCATCTTTTTAAATTCTATTTTATAGTGGCTTCTCAGTGTAAGTGAGTCACGACTGCTTATCAGAATTTATGCTATTATCAGAGTATTTCTCCAATAATCATAGAGTGTGAAAAGTCACCAAGAAAATATTTTGCTTTTCTAATGCATATTTACTTAATACCAGCAATGCACTTGGGTCGTCCCTTCCACATGTTTACTCTAGATCTCAAAGGAGTACCTGATTTTATTCTTTGATCTTTTTGCTTTTTCTTTTGATAATTGAGGTTTATCAGCACTTAGTACATTCAGCAGATTTACTAGTATCAGAACTTAACAGATGAGTAGCATTATTTTAATTTGTGACTTAGTAATAAGATAAACAAAGTAAACTCAACTAAGCTCAATTATCAGAATTTGCTTGTGTCATAAGATTTCCACAGAAATAATTACTTCTTACATGGGATCATTTGTTTATTGAAGACTACTAGGTCAGTATCTAGCACAGTTATCCTCATAGGATTGAATAGTTACTTAAACAGACATATCACTTATCATAGTTTAGAAACATATATCAGACAACAATCAGTACTTGAACGCATATTTCAATTAATCACAGAATACACAAAGAGATTACATTCTGTAAATACTGATCATAAAGTCTAATGAAACTGAACAAAACTAGATAGATTTAGAAAAAGAACCTGAAACCATTCCAAGTTCATTTATCAATCTTGTAAAAGTGGCTTCACACAGTGGTTTTATGAAGATATCTGCTAGTTGTTGATCTGTTGGAACAAAGTGCAATTCCACTGTACCTTCATCCACATGTTCCCTTATGAAGTGGTACCTGATGCTGATGTGCTTTGTCATAGAGTGTTGAACTGGATTACCTGTCATAGCAATAGCACTTTGATTATCACAGTAAATAGGGATTTTGAAATATGTTAACCCATAATCCAGTAACTGATTCTTCATCCAAAGAATCTGTGCACAACAGCTTCCTACAGCAATATACTCTACTTCTGCAGTTGATGTGGAAATTGACTTTTGTTTCTTGCTGAACCAAGAAACCAATCTGCCTCCAAGAAATTGGCAGCTTCCACTTGTGCTTTTCCTGTCAATTTTGCAACCTGCAAAATCTGCATCTGAGTAACCTATTAGTTTAAAATCTGATTCTCTAGGATACCACAATCCCAGATCAGCTGTTCCTTTAAGATACTTAAAAATTCTTTTCACAGCTGTTAAGTGAGGTTCTCTTGGATCTGCTTGAAATCTTGCACAAAGACAGGTAACATACATGATATCAGGTCTACTAGCAGTTAGATAGAGTAGAGAGCCAATCATACCTCTGTAATCAGTAATATCTACTGATTTACCAGTATCCTTATCCAGTATCCAGTTTTGTTGCAGTGGCCATGGGAGTGGATGCACTTGAACAATCTTGCATTCCGAATTTCTTTAGCAAGTTTCTGGTGTACTTAGTTTGACAAATAAAAGGCCTTCTTCATTCTGCTTGACTTGAAGGCCCAGAAAATAGCTAAGTTCCCCCATCATACTCATCTGATATCTTGACTACATCAGTTTGGCAAACTTCTTGCAAAGTCTGTCATTTGTAGACCCAAAAATGATATCATCAACATAAATCTGGACGAGAAGTAAGTCTTTTCCATGGTTGAGGTAGAACAGTGTTTTGTCTATTGTTCCTCTGTTGAATCCACTTTCCAGAAAAAACTGAGCTAAAGTCTCATACCATGCTCTAGGAGCTTGCTTAAGTCCATAAAGTGCTTTATCAAGCCTGTAGACATAATCTGGATGTTTGGAATCTACAAAGCCTGGAGGTTATTCAACATATACTTACTCCTCCAATTCTCCATTGAGAAAAGCACTTTTCACATCCATTTGAAAGACAGTAAACTTCTTGTGAGTAGCATAAGCCAAAAATATCCTTATGGCTTCTAACCTAACAACTGGTGCAAATGTTTCATCATAGTCAATTCCCTCCTGTTGAGAATATCCTTTTGCAACCAACCTTGCCTTATTCCTTGTAATTATGCCATCACTGTCAGTTTTGTTTCTGAATACCCACTTTGTACCAACAACAGATCTATTCTTTGGTCTTGGCACTAGGGTCCAGACTTTGTTTCTTTCAAATTCATTTAACTCTTCATACATTGCTTGCACCCAATCAGCATCTTGAAGAGCTTCTTCCACTTTCTTTGGCTCAGTCTGAGAGAGAAAAGAATTGTAAAGACATTTATTTGAAGTACCTGTTCTAGTTATGACACCTGCATCAGGATTTCCAATTATCAAATCAGGTGTATGTGACTTTGTCCACTTCCTTGCAGATAGAAGGTTTTCTCTAGAACTGGATGCTCCCCCATGATCCATGCTGTCTTCATTTTCATTTTCTGATGCTCCCCCTGAAACTATGCTCTCTAAGTTAGATTCTTCAAAATTTAGATTTTCAGCACTATCAGAACTTGGCTTATCAGAACTTGACGAATCAGAACTTGAAGAGCCAGATGTATGTTCTGATGTTTCTTGAGATGTGGTAGGATCTTGAGTATGCTCCCCCTGCATTGGTGCATCTTCCTTTGACGTAGTCACCACAGTTTCAATAACATCAGAGTTTAATCCATCAGAGTTTATAGTATCAGGACTTAGACTGTCAGGATTTTCAGTATCAGAATTTGAGTCTTCATTTTCAAATTTCAGCTGATCATGATCAATGAAATCTTCAAGACCAGTAATCTTCTTGTCATCAAAAGAGACATTGATAGATTCCATGACCACTTTTTTTCTCAAATTATAGACTCTGAAGGCTTTTGTGGAAAGTGGATATCCAACAAAGATTCCTTCATCAGCTTTTAGATCAAACTTGGATAGTTGTTCAGGATGAGTCTTGAGAACAAAACACTTGCATCCAAATACATGAAAGTACTTCAGATTTGGCTTCTTTTTCTTCACCATCTCATATGGTGTTTTTCCATGCTTGTTAATAAGTGTTACATTTTGAGTAAAACAAGCAGTCTGCACAGCTTCAGCCCAGAAATAAGTTGGAAGCTTTGTTTCTTCAAGCATAGTTCGTGCAGCTTCAATGAGAGTTCTATTCTTCCTTTCAATAACTCCATTTTGCTGTGGAGTTCCAGGAGCAGAAAATTCCTGCTTTATTCCATGGTTTTTACAGAACTCTTCCATTATCAAATTCTTGAACTCAGTGTCATTATCACTCCTTAAGATTTTCACAGAATCTTTGACCAATTTATATAGATGTTTGACATGATCAATCAAGATAGATGCAGTTTCACTTTTTGTGTGCAAGAAATACACCCATGTGTATCTGGTGAACTCATCCACTATGACCAACGCATATTTTTTCTTTGCAATAGACATGACATTTACTGGACCAAATAGATCAACATGTAGTAGATGATAAGGCTCAAGAATTGATGATTCAGTCTTGCTCTTTAAGGAAGATTTTCTTTGTTTGGCCTTCTGACATGAATCACAAAGACCATTAGGAGCAAATACTGACTTTGGCAATCCTCTCACAAGATCTTTCTTGACCAGTTCATTTATATTGTTGAAATTTAAATGAGAGAGTTTCTTGAGCCAATTCCAGCTTTCTTCAATTGATGCTCTACTCATCAGACAAATTGCAGAACCATCAGTACTTGTTGAAAGCTTAGCTTCATAAATGTTACCACGCCTGTATCCTTTCAGAACAACTTTGCCTTTAGATTTACTCATAATTTCACAATGTTCTTCAAAGAAATCAACATGATAACCTCTGTCACAGATTTGACTTATACTCAGCAGATTGTGTTTAAGTCCTGAGACCAGAGCTACATCTTTAATTATGACATTCCCAAGATTGATATTGCCATATCCCAATGTTTTTCCAATATTGCCATCTCCATAGGAAACACTTGGGCCAGCTTTCTCCATAAAGTCTGATAGTAGGGCCTTATTTCTAGTCATATGTCCTGAACATCCACTGTCCAGAACTAGAATATTTTTCCTGTTGCCCTGCAATCACAAAGACCACTAATTATTAGTTTTAAGGACCCAGACTTGCTTGGATCCTTTGGTCTTATTAAGTTTGTTAACATTTGCAGCGGATTTAGCATCAGAGTTTATGTTAACATTTTTCTTGTCAGAACTTACATTATCAGACTTTGAATCAGAATTTACACTAGAAGGAACAATGGAAACTTTCTTCAAAGAAGGTTTTATTTGATAATAATCATAGTACAAGCTATGATATTCCTTACAAGTATAAATGGAATGCCATAAACTACCACAATGAAAACAAGGATTTTGTGGTTTGTGTCTAACAGGCCGACTCTTAACTCCTGATTTTGAAGGTAAGGAGTTAATATTCTTATTCTTCCTGCAAAAAGAAGCCAGATGATTAGAACTTCCACAGTTATGACATGTTTTCCTAGGAGCATCAGGAATAGGTTTATAATCATTGCTTTTATTTACACCTTCCTTTCCATTCCTATTTTTCCTAGGTGATTTTACCTTGTTTGCATTCTTAGCATCTTTCAGCTTATGCTTAAGCTGCTTCTTTGTCATTAAGCCTATGTTTACTTCAACTGTCTTTTCCTGTTTTAGTTTGTCAGAAGTTCATTCCTCTTTAACTTCTGATTTCTTATTTTCAGACTTTACAGTTACAAACTTAACAGGTTTTAACTTTGGCTTTTGCTTAACAACAGGCTTAATTTCTTCATTTCCTTTATCATTCTTATCCTCTCCATATCCTAAGCCCTCTTTCCAGTTTCCACTACTTAGCAGATTTTGAGTTATTTTGCCAGAGTTAGTCCAAGTCCTGATAATCTCTCTTTCCTTTTCTAACTCAGTTTTTAGAGATTCATTCATTTTTAGCACTTCATCCCTAACATAAAAAGCATCATCTCTATCCTTCTGAGTTTGATGGAACATGACTAACTCTTTTTCTAAGAAATCATTTCTTTTCTTAAAAGCAAGATTTTCAGAAGTTAATCTTTCACATGTTAAAGTTTGATCTCTATAACTAACAAACATGGTTTTAAGATATCTTCTCAACTCATTAATATCATCAGTATGAAAAGCATAAGTAGTCTGAGGTACCTTTATTTCAGCATCTTCAGAACTGCTCTCAGCACTTTCTTTATCAGCATTTGCCATCAATGCATAGTTTTCCTCACTTTCAGAGTCTGAGGTGTCTGTCCAGCTTTTTTGCTTTGTGACAAGAGCCTTGCCTTTGTCACCCTTTACCTTCTTGCAATCAGGAGATATGTGGCCTTTCTCACCACAGTTATAGCATTTAATATTGGTATAATCTCCTCTGTCAGACTTTCCTCCTCTGCCTTCAGATCTTCTGAAATTCTTCTTATCAGAACTTATGCCTTTATTGGAAAACTTCTTTCCCTTCCTGAACTTCCTGTATGCAATCTTTGTGATTCCTTTCACCATAAGAGCACATAGCTTCATCATCTCCTCATCAGTATCAGTCTCAGGCAAGCTTTCAGAATCTGAGTCATCATCACTTTCAGAACTTGATGACTCAGTATCAGACTTTATGAAAAGAGCTTTACCCTTGTCTTTCTTTGAGGAAGCTGCTTTGGGGGATTCTTCTTCAGCCTTAAGAGCAACTGTCCTTGACTTTCCTCCTTTCCTCTTGCTTCTTTGTTCCATCTCAAGTTCATGAGTCTTGAGCATTCCATAGATTTCATCAAGAGTTGTTTCATCAAGATTGTAGTTGTCTCTTATTGTTGTTGCCTTCAAATCCCAGCATTCAGGAAGAGCTAACAGGAATTTAAGGTTTGAATCTTCAAGATCATACTCTTTATCAACCAATGACAAATCATTCAAAAGTTTGACAAATCTATCATATAGATCATTCAATGACTCATTAGTCTTTGAGTCAAAGTGTTCATACTCTTGAGTGAGTATTGTCTTCCTGTTCTTCTTAATTGTGTCAGTTCCCTGACATCTTGTTTCCAGAGCATCCCATATCTCCTTAGCAGTCTTGCAGTTGATTACCCTGTTTGACATTACATTATCAATGACACTATGCAGTAAGTGTCGTACCTTAGCATCCTTAGCAATTGATGCTATATCTTCAGGAGTATAATCACTCTTTTCCTTTGGTACAGTCTTTGCTGCTTCACCTGCAACTGCAACAGCAAGCTTGGTTGGTTTGTGAGGCCCTTCCTTGATTCTATCAAGGTATTCTGGATCTGTTTCTTCCAGGAACATGGTCATTCTCACCTTCCATATGGGATATTCAGATGGTCTCAGTATGGGAACTCTGATGGTCTCATACCGACTCTGAATTTGTGTCTTTGGTGGTTCCTCAGTTTTGGTAGGCTTAGATGGAGTTTCTGTGTTAGACATGATTGTGTTTGGATCTTTAACTGTATGTGTGTTAACAGATAGGCTCTGATACCACTTGTTAGGTCACACACACTGTAGAGGGGGTGAATACAGTGTATAATACAATCAAATCGAACTTTAATATCTTAAGTAACAGAAAACAAACTTTATTGAAACAATAAACTCTGTTACAGTATGGAACTGTTACCTCTCAGTGATGAACAAATATCACGAGAGCTGGTAGGGTTACAATGAATAATCTTCTCGAATATGATAACACTTATAGTGTAAACCCTATGTCTGTGTTTATATACTACACAGTTACAAGATAATCGCTAATTGATATGGAATATAATTCTGCTTCCTAAAATATATCAATCAGATATCTTTTCTTCCAAGTATTTCATTCTTCACGGAACTCCTTCTTCATGCATATCTCTTCTTATGTTTATCTTGATCTTCTTTCCTTTAATCAGCTACTGTCCTTATCAGATCGTCCTTCAGCACTTAAGTTCTGATATCTAACTTCTGATGATTATCTCCTGATAATATAAGTACTGATATCCTTAAGTCCTGACTTCCAGTATAAGTACTGATCAACGGTTAAGTACTGATTTGTCCTGTTAAGTAAGATCTGAAATCTAAACATAAATTATATTAGCCATGATATTATCAAATATATCTAACATATCAGCAGCCTAACCTTGGTTTTTTTTAAGAAATTTAAAATGAATATCCAATTCTAATGAATAGTTAAAAAGAAACTTGATTCCTCTGAATCATCTCATTTGATCATTGTTTAACCTCAGTTATCGTTATCATGACTTGCTGAGCTACTTAGCTCACTCTTGCGAATCTTTTTATATTTTTTACAGTTGAAAAGGATATGGATGATAGTGAAGTTCCTCAGTCCAAAGTGCGGGCTAAGGTTCCAGTGTGAGTTGGATCGAGCTAGCAGGAGCTTCATTCGGTAGAGAGATAGTAAGATTGTAAGAATAATTTTATTATCAGTTGTAAGTTAAATTAGTTGGGATTTGGTATGTTGTAATAAAAGTTAAGGTTGTGGCTTGTTTTCATACTTTAACTTGTTGCGATCCGTGGTTGTGTAAAGCAGGGTCATTGCAAATGGTATCTTATATACAGGTTCATATATTGTGTATGTATTATGGACCCCAAACTTCTGCCCCGGGTTTGGAGGGCGCCACAGTTGCTACACTCTGGAATATAAATTAATCGGCTACAATCTAAGAACAACAGGGTTCCTAGCTTCTATAAAAATTTACAAATCAAATCCTATACAATGATCTAGCTTTTGTTCGTACGAGGATTTAATTACTAGGTAACGTTTATAAAGCCCCTATGAATATACAAGAGTTAAATCGGGAATTATAACGTTACTCCGGTGAGAAGAATAACTGATATACATTTGTGTGTATCTCTTTTGTTTTTCTTTACTTCCATTTTCACCAACTCTTTGGGAGAGAAGATGAACATAACAAATCCAATTGTTGAAATGCTTCTGCTGCTGTGTAGACTTGTATATCCAATAATGTGTGGTTGAGGAGAGAGTTGAGATCAGGAGAGTATAACCTGCGACTAGTATTTTTCAGCTCCTTTATTTACAACCCGCGAAACACAATCAACTAACGACTGGAGGGATTGGTTTATTAATATTTATAACCTGCAACAGACAAGTAGTGCAGGTGTTGTATTCTTTTACTTTAAAAGAAACAAAAGCTCTGTTTGGGATTGTTGTTAAAAATTATTTTGCTATTAGAAAAAGTGTTGCTGAAAAAAGTATTGTTATAAAAATCAGATGACTATTTGGTAATTTTTTTGATACGTATATGTTTTGATGCAAAAAAATAAAAATAATGATGTTTTTGGTAAGGCTTGATGGTTAAATCAGCATTTGCTTCCCGCAACAGCTGAAAAGCAGTTTTTTCTAAAATTATGGGGGGACTTGATTTCTCTAACGGCAGCTTTTAGGCCAAAAGCATGTTTCTAGAAAAGCAGCTTTTAAATTTTACCAAACAGTTTTTTAACTATTTTTCAGCGAAAAGTTGTTGTTGCTGTTGCACCAAATACACCCAAAGGAAACCTGCGACCATCAAATTGGTTTCCAGATTGCTTTGTTTATTTTTTGTTTATTTTGATTTTCTTTCTTTTCTTTTTTTTGTTTTTATTTTTCCTTTCTTTTTCTTTTTCTTTTTCTTTTTCTTTTCTTTTCTTTTCCTCTCTCTTTTTTTCTTTTTCTTTTCTTTTTTTTTCTTTTGATTTTTGTTTTCTTTTTCTCTTTTTTTTTGTTTTAGTTTTTATTTTTATTTAAGTTTAAATTATAACTAAATTTACTTTATAAAATAAACTTAAATATAAATTATATAAATAAACTAATTTAGATATTTAAAAGAAACTTATTTAAAGTTTATAAAATAAATCATTTTAAGTTTATTAAATAAATTATATTAAAGTCCATTAAATAAATTTATTTAATTTAACAATTAAACTTTGAGCTTCACCAGTCCCTCGAGCCGCTTAGCTGTATACCTCGCGCACCTCTTCTCGTACTTTAACAGATAAACGTTCAATCCAAGTACGTTCCTCAACTTAACAATTCTTTTATAAATAATACCCAGATTCCTTTCACGAGCTATTGACGCCTAGTACAACTGGTCTGGTTCACAGACAACTAACCCCAACTAACCCCAATTCAGGTCTTCGTATTATAACTTTGATTACATTGTTAAGCTTGCAACAAATTTATTGCTTCAGACACTGACTTTCAATAAACAAATATACTTTCACTGCGACCATCAAATTGGTTGTCAAGTTGCTTTGTTTATTTTTTGTTTATTTTGATTTTCTTTCTTTTCTTTTTTTTTTGTTTTTATTTTTCCTTTCTTTTCCTTTTGCTTTTTATTTTTCTTTTCTTTTCTTTTCCTCTCTCTTTTTTTCTTTTTCTTTTATTTTTTTTCTTTTGATTTTTGTTTTCTTTTTCTCTTTTTTTTGTTTTAGTTTTTATTTTTATTTAAGTTTAAATTGTAACTAAATTTACTTCATAAAATAAACTTAAATATAAATTATATAAATAAACTAATTTAGATATATAAAAGAAACTTATTTAAAGTTTATAAAATAAATCATTTTAAGTTTATTAAATAAATTATATTAAAGTCCATTAAATAAATTTATTTAATTTAACAATTAAACTTTGAGCTTCGCCAGTCCCTCGAGCCGCTTAGCTGTATAACTCGCGCACCTCTTCTCGTACTTTAACAGATAAACGTTCAATCCAAGTACGTTCCTCAACTTAACAATTCTTCTATAAATAATACCCAGATTCATTTCACGAGCTGTTGACGCCTAGTGCAACTGGTCTGGTTCACAGTCAACTAACCCCAATTCAGGTCTTCGTATTATAACCTTGATTACATTGTTAAGCTTGCAACAAATTTATTGCTTCAGACACTGACTTTCAATAAACAAATATACTTTCACTGCGACCATCAAATTGGTTGCCAGGTTGCTTTGTTTATTTTTTGTTTATTTTGATTTTCTTTCTTTTCTTTTTTTTTTGTTTTTATTTTTCCTTTCTTTTCCTTTTTCTTTTTGTTTTTCTTTTCTTTTCTTTTCCTCTCTCTTTTTTTCTTTTTCTTTTATTTTTTTTCTTTTGATTTTTGTTTTCTTTTTCTCTTTTTTTTTTATTTTAGTTTTTATTTTTATTTAAGTTTAAATTGTAACTAAATTTACTATATAAAATAAACTTAAATATAAATTATATAAATAAACTAATTTAGATATATAAAAGAAACTTATTTAAAGTTTATAAAATAAATCATTTTAAGTTTATTAAATAAATTATATTAAAGTCCATTAAATAAATTTATTTAATTTAATAATTAAACTTTGAGCTTCGCTAGTCCCTCGAGCCGCTTAGCTGTATACCTCGCACACCTCTTCTCGTACTTTAACAGATAAACGTTCAATCCAAGTACGTTCCTCAACTTAACAATTCTTCTATATATAATACCCAGATTCCTTTCACGAGCTGTTGACGCCTAGTGCAACTGGTCTGGTTCACAGACAACTAACCCCAATTCAGGTCTTCGTATTATAACCTTGGTTACATTGTTAAGCTTGCAACAAATTTATTGCTTCAGACACTGACTTTCAATAAACAAATATACTTTCACTGGAATTTTTTCTGGTACTTTAAACATCGTCTTAATTGTTACTACAATCTTGAATATTTCATTCACCGTTCTTCACTGACGTTTGAACATATAAATGAACTTATGTCAGTGAGTATAACTTCAAGACCGTAGTTGTCTTCTTTAACTTCTGTCTATACATTGTCTTCAATTCTTCAGATTCCTATGCTTTGTACATTGTCTATGTTCAATCAATGCCAATACACTAAAATCCTCCTGTGACACATATACACTGAATCATCATCATTTCTGAAACCCTGAAAGTCTTTAACCTTTATTCTTTATTGAGGCATGATCATATTAATGAACTTCTTTCAGTGACCTGTAAATAGACTTCAAACTTTCTTCTAATCTTTTGATTCTTGGTATTTTCCCTGTCTTCATTTCTTCTAATTTCTTGTGTAGACGTAGTATTATTAACCTGTCCTGTTCTAGTGTTGTTCTCGTGTTGAGTTATCACGGAAATGTTCATACAACCACGCAGTCTCACCAACAAATTTGCTATAATTTTAGTAATTATGAGTTGTATCCTTCAAATTTGAAATTTGAATTCTTTTCAAATATGATTTAGATAGACGAGTTGTTTAGTGTATTTATCTTTGACTTTTATTAAATGAGATGTTTTAATTTTAATTATTAGTTATATGGTATTAATGACAAATAATTGATTACCTTTTTATTAATATTAGATGAAATCTTTAATTATAAGTTACCTTTTTAAACTTTAGATTTAATATTCAAAATTTGAACTCTCTGTAAATAGATATTTGAATTATATATATGTTACCTTTTTGTTTTAAGATATTATTGTATTATTATTGGAGATAATGATTGATGACTCCGTGCCTTAATTTATAAGGACATTTGTACCATTTTTGGAGGCCAT
Organism: Apium graveolens; assembly: GCF_009905375.1. Lineage (NCBI taxonomy): Eukaryota > Viridiplantae > Streptophyta > Magnoliopsida > Apiales > Apiaceae > Apium > Apium graveolens. The sequence continues at coordinate 105,139,080 of NC_133657.1, read as the reverse complement.
GATTAATGGCGTATTTGTCTTTTATGAAGATTGGAGTCAGTTTATGTGACTAATAAATATTTAGAATATATAATTTTGTGCTAGCGAAAGACTCTAATTTTCTTTTATTATTGTTATAATTGCTGATCTTTGTTTGTCCATTGTTAAAATTTATATTTTAAAAGATTTAACATTATATCTTTTAATTCTTTAATTCAAATTTTAAAATTATGCAATACATTTTTATAACTATTATTCTTGATTATTTGTGTACATTTATGGGACCATAAAAGATGGTTTTGCTACCTTGAAGAGGTTTTGTGCCATTAATAGTTTGTTATTGTACCTATTATGGGTAACTTATTGATGACATAATTTTGGCCTTTTGACGCAATCGTGTGTTAATTTGTTGGCTTTTGTATCTAACTAAAGATTTTCTTTTGTTATATTATACATTTGAGCAAATATTTTTATTATTTAAAAATATTCTCCTTACTTATTTTGTTCCCATTTTCAGGATGTTTGGAAAAATATAAATGAGTGTTATATTATAAGACTGTAAAGTGATTAGCTACAACGGAACTCGGAGTACAAGACAAATTTGCTACAATTTTGATGATATGGTGTTCTTCTCGATAATCGGAAGAGTTTTAGATTTTAAAGCACATTCATATAGCCAAGGAATTCGAAGTACAATGCAACTTAACCACAAATTTTGATGACACGGGCGATTTTTACATCTATCGGAATACACTAGTTTTTTATTAGCTGTGTATAGAATGTTCTTTCATGAGAGCACTCTTTTTCCTCCTTGAGTTTTTTTTCCATTGGGTTTTACTCTTGGAGGTTTTAACGAGGCCTTTTTGTGGGTTATCTCTTCTGACATTAAGGTATTGTAATCCAAGTTTACGGGGACATCTTTGCATGATCTTCGGTTAGATGATAAGCACTTTCTTAATGAAAGATATGCTCTATCTTTGTTTATTATATTCTGTATATAATTCATCAATGAATACATTATTTACTGACAAAAAAAGAGAAGTATTAGGAGAATATGAAAACATTGTTAAAAACTTAGGAGAATATAACGAATGATAATAAATATTTATAAATACTTGTCTTTGTAATATTACATAAGTTAAAAATTAAAAAAAAATAAGAAAATATAATATAGGATAAGTAGAAGAAATGGTATTTGAAAAATTAGGAGAATATCAAGTTTGATAAGTTTAATTAAGGGAAAAGTAAAAGTTTTAGAAGAATATAATAATGGTAAGTTGTTTTCAAAAATCTTAATGATAGACGTCATAGAAACTTTAGAAAAATATTACGAATGATGATAGTATATTAGGAGAATAAAAAGTAATTGTACATTTTGATATTTACTTTCTCAAAAAATTAAAAATTGGAAAAATAGAATGAGACGGTTTGGTTTAGGAGGTGACACCTCAATGCCCCCATCTTTTCCTTTATATACGTAACTGATTTTAATTTATTTTTTTTAAAAATTTGGCTAAAATATTTTATTCGTCTTAATTAAGTTATTCTTTTTTTAATTATAGGAAACCCGCAACCACTACCCTTCGGGTGCGCACTGGGTAAACCCACGGGTTCACGCAATAGCTTGCAAATCACGTGAACCAAGGTAAACTTTATTTAAGAGACAGACTCTCTAATCATTTTTTCATTTCTTCTGGCTCCGCCGCCGGCGATGGTTGCTCAGGCGGCATCGTAGCGATGATGTCGTCACCACCCGACACCATTATATTATAATTAACAACAGATTAGTGAACTGTTGGAGCTCAAATGAACAACAATTTGTGTTTGCTTCTTATTCTCTTGTTTTTGTGAGCAGAAAAGGGGAGGGCATTGAGAGGGAAAGGGGGGGTTACGTGACTCTTGGCCTGATGAGGGGCTGGGTGGGGGTGGGCTGTTTATTTTATGTTTTTTTGTTTTGTTTTATAATTTTGTTTGATAAATAGAACCGTTGAATGTTATTTTAATGGTTAAATGTGGTATATTAGATGCAATTCACGTGGATTGCTGACTTGGCACTAAATTCAATTACATTTGGTTGAATTTAAGAGTGTCAATGCATTCAATTTTTTATAATTTATCTGGAAATATATAAATATCTTATAATTTTTAGGACATAAATATAATAATTATTTAAACTTTTACTTTAAAAACTATTATAATATTATAATATATTTAACAACTTAATTTTAATTAAAATATGAAATTATGATTTTGGTCAATTTTATCGTAAATTTCAACAGTTTGACTAGTACAACTAACTAGTGTTTATTCCAGAATTGATATTTCATTTTTTTAAAAAAACAAAACTTCGATCCAACGGTATGGATGTCAATATATATATATTGTAAGTCATATGTCATAGCCTATTTGTATATTCGAGGATTCAACTCAACTCAAATAAGAATGTAATAAGTAAATAGTGGATCGACCGTCAGAGAGATCTCGCAAAGTAATATCTGTCAAAGGATTCAGAACAAGGTTCATCTACAGACTTGAGGAGTTAATTCACTGGAAGAAGTTCAAGAAGTTGATCATGCCTCAGTGATATAAATCAAGATCGTGGATTTAATCAAGTGACATAGATCTCGTCAGAGTATCATTAATTACAAGGATTTAATCTGAAGAAAATCAAAGTGTCAAAGTCAAGACATGAAGAAACGTCATGGAAGTTAGTCACTCATGAACCAGACAGTACATCGAGTGTCAACATTGAAGTGGTGGAATTGATTCATAATTTTCAGTGATTTTCAGAAGATCTGCAGAAGGATGGGTGCTGTTGAAGACTATAATTAATTCTCTATTAATTAATTAAGTCATCTAATTTAATTAAGAAAATAAATTATATCTGCGAAGAATAATTTATTTATTAATTGAATTAATTGATTAATTAATTCTGAATTAATTTTAGGAATTTTCAGAATTTAAATTGGATTAAAATCTGCATTAAATCAGCAAGACAATTGAAAATGAACTAGCATGACAATCAGGATTGTCATACCGATTGTCATGCTAGGCCATTTTCAATAGTCTCACCGAAAGTTACACTAGGAGAAGGATTGTCTTGCTAGTTCATTCTGATTGTCATGCTAGTTCATTCAGATTGTCTTGCTAGTTCAATCAATTGTCCTACCGAAAGTCTTGCCAGCTATAGGATTGTCATGCCAATTCAATTCTATTCAGTTGTTGATTAAAAAGAAGCAGAGAAGCAGCAACTCAATAATCTAGAACACAGAAGTCAAGAAAAAAGGCAGAAAAGAAAAACAAGAAGAAATATTTCATCTTTTCATCTGCATACTTCAAGATTAAATTTCTAGATTGTAAAGTTAAATCCAATCCACTAGAAATCTTTATCTTGCTCTTTTGTAACAATCTAGCGGATTAAAATCCCTAGAACTTAATCTCAAATCGCGTTTAGCATTTGATTCTAATTATTGCAAAAATAGAAAAAGTTCATGTCGAATTTATTCTAAATTTGTGATAATTAATTTGAGATTAATTCCTTGTAATCGATACAGTTGTTGTAACACCTTTCAAGTTTAATAATATTCTTATTTAACTTGAATTTTGTTTCACATTTTTTATTCCGCATTTAATTCGATTATTCGGTACTGTTTTTATTCAACCCCCCTTCTACAAACATATTGGGACCCAACATATATATATTAGTAATTTAACCAAAATTTCACATCAAAATAATTTTGTTTGGTTTGCCATTTTAACAGTCAATCTTCAGTTTGACTAGTACAGCTAACTAGTGTTTATTCCTGAATTGGTGTTTCGATTTTTTTTAAATATTTTTCAACAATCCAACTTTATGGATGTCAATAGATATATATTAGTGATATAACCAAAGTTTCACATCAAAATAATTTTATTTGGTTTGCCATTTTAACAGTCAAGCTTCAGTTTGACTAGTACAGTTAACTATTGTTTATTCCTGAATTGGTGTTTCGATTTTTATTAAAATATTTTCCAATGATCCAACCGTATGGATGTCAATAGATATATATTAGTGATATAAACCAAGTTTCACATCAAAAATATTTTATCTGGTTTACCATTTTAATAGTCAAGTTTCAGTTTGACTAATATAACTAACTAGTGTTTAATCCTGAATTGATGTTTTGATTTTTTAAAAGATATTTTTCAACGATCCAAACATATGGATGTCAATATATATATATATGTATATATATATGTACATATATATGTTAGTGCTATATCCAAAGTTTCATATCATAATACTTTTATTTGGTTTGCCATTTTAGCAGTCAGACTTCAGTTTGACTAGTACGACTAACTAATATTTATTTCATAATTGGTGTTTCGTTTTTTTAAAATTATTCTTCAACGGTCGAACCGTATTGATGTCAATATATATATATTAGTGATATAGTCAAAGTTTCATATCAAAATATTTTATTTGGTTTTCTATTTTAACAGTCACGCTTCAGTTTGACTAGTACGACTAACTAGTGTTTATTTCAGAATTGGTATTTTGATTTTTTTAAGAATATATTTTGTTAGATATTGAATCCTTTAAAATATAACACAAAGGGGGGGGTGAATGTGTTTCTTGGATTTTTCTTTATTTTAGGCCTTTTGGATTATGGTTTGAACAAAGCAGTTATAGAAATATAGAGATATTGAAGTAAGTATAAATAACACAAACAGACAATATGAAAACTCACTTAATTATATTAATTAAGTTTGTCTTACTATAAATTATGTGTTCTTAAGAAAATAAGAACTCAGCTTCTACCTTGAGAGAATACAAGAAAATCTAGATCTGTTTGTTACTTGTGAACTAAGGACCCGTGTATGTTTATAAACTAGCAGCACGGGTTTACAAAACTTGAACTAAAATATACTAAACTACTTTCTATAGAAACCTTTTTCTATTTCCATTTATAGCTTAGCTAATATGTGCAGAATCTTACAGGTCTGTGACCATCCTTTGTCCATTTAATCTCGGCCCTTTGATCTTGTATACTTTCAGCTACTTTGTAGACGTTTCAATCTAGTAAATAGATTGTTTGTTGATTTATAATCGTGAATATTGAACTTGTCTTCATTCTAAATTTGAGAAGTAGGTCGAGATCTCCAGTCTATAGAGAAGTGACATCTCGATAAGTATAATGACTTATCGAGATCTCTTAGTTTTGTATAGTTATACTTGACCAGTCAAGGTCTCTAGATCCTTGTATGTGAAATGATTTATCGATATGTCTGAGATCTCTACATGTGGAAATGATTTGTCGATATCTTTGAGATCTCTATATGTGAAATTGACTTTTCGATATCACCAATTCTTCATATCTTCATTTGACTTGTCGATATCTCTGATTCTATACATGGAAAAATGACTTATCGATATCTCCAGTTCTCTACATCTTCATTTGACTTGTCGATATCTCTGAGACTTCTCTATAAGCCATTTTGGACTTCTCTACAAGTCATTCTGGATTTCTCGAATGACTTCTTGATATTACTTGACATGTGACTTATCGATATCTTGACTTTGAACATTTTTCGTAGAACACCTTTATTCAACTTCAAGCTTCTACATCTTTTCTCTTAGCCATGATCATGGCTTGATCTTCTTCCATAGTTTATTCCTTAGCTTGAATCTGTTCATAGAAAAATCCCCCAATCTAATCTTCTAACCATTTTTACAGACTCAAGAAGTACAATACAAAATACATATTTAGATTATCATACAACTTAACCTTAGGGTTGTCAATGTGACTTAGTCTTGTTATTGTACAGGCCTGTCTTGCACAATAATCTCCCCCAATTTATGAGAATATTGCTTATCATAAATTTATGCATGATAACAAGACTAACCCCAAGTGAAAATCAAATACATAAAAATTGACGTATTGATAAATATAAACTTTTATACATTGAGTAATTACATAAGTTCAACAATTACATCCATCAATTGAATTTCTCATAACCAGCTTCATTCCTGATGAGGGCCTTAATATTTTCTAGCACTTGAAGTTCTTCAATTATTTATGTCCCTCTTAAACTTCCACCGGTTTGAGCCATTCATCCAATGAGTAACTGTTGAGGTAATTAACCCTGAACCTTGAGAATCTGCCAATTGGAATATTTAGAAAATGCCCATCTTTTGAAATTCTACTTAACCCTCTTGCCTTGAGCTCATTTGACCTTATTTCAAACATTTTTATCTCCTTGGCATACTTCCTTTCCCTTTCCTCCTTCTCAGCCTTTAGTCTTGCATGTCTTTCATTCCTCTCTCTCAACCTCTCAGACATCACAACCTTCCACATCCTTGTACTCGTATCATTTTCCTTATCAAGATAATCACCCTCTTCAATTCCGTGGTTGAATTTTTTCCATTACTTCCCTGCTAAGAAAAATGAAGGAGCCATCCAAATAGTAGATTCTAACTTCTGCCAAAGAGACAACCCAAACTTTGAGTATTTCTTCAGATAGTTGTTAGAAATAGTCATCATCTGTTATGCTCATGTTTAGAGGTAGAAAATCATCTTGATTAAAGCAGTTCCAGATGACATCAGCATCAGCTTGCATTTTCTTTGGTTTTCTTCCTACAGTCTTGAAGTGAGTTTTGGTTGGAGGCTTAAATGAAGGTAGATTTGAGATTTTCTTTAAAGTGAGATGGCTGGATGTGATTGGTATTTTGAGTAAAGAGTTTGTAGTTTGTTTATACATGAATTTAGGCTTTTGAGGTTGGATTGATTGAGAGTTTATTTGTCTTGGCTTTGAGGTCTGAGTTGGTTGGATTTGTGAAATTTTTATTTCGTGGACATTTTTCTTATTTGTTTCCCCTTCTCCATCTCTCTTCTTCTTCTTTCTATCATCTTTTTTTTCTTCATTTCCCTTTCTCTTTTCATACACCTTGCTGCCAGTTACTTTAGAAGACTGACTTGGATTTGAGCCAGAAGATTTTTGCTCATCATATTTCTGATCATCATCATCCAAGTCATCTTTAGTGGTAATTTGAGTTCTAGTCAATAGGTTATCAACATTTCTTAAGTATCTCCCAAATATCTTGATCATTTCTTCATCTTCTACAGTTTTGATCTTCTTTGTTTTCAAATCAGTCTCTAGTGTCATTATCAACCTCAAGTTACCCTTGACACAGTGCTTTGAAATCATAAAATGTTTACACCTTTTGGTTGATGAACAGATGTAGGTCACTACCTTGCTAGGTTGGAGATATGCTTCTGGAAAAGCAGCTATTTGAGCCTTCTTGAGTTCATTTAGCAAGAGAGTATCCTCGGGAATCACCCTGTTAGCATTTTTGATTAGGATGTCAAGCTTGGATGCTCTTCTAGATATGAGATAACTAAGAGACACCTACATATATTTATCCACACATAAATCATTTATGTTTGCAACAATCCTCCTCTCTTGAAACTTCTTTCTTGTCACCATTATCACCGTTAGAAAATTGTATTTCTATTTAAATCCTTTTTGTAGGTAAAGAAGTTGTTGGTTAGAGAAACTCTGAGAGCCCTGAGCAATTTATAAAATTCTTTATCCAAACAGGGTCCTTCAGCTGCTTTCTGTAGTCTTTCTGCCCCAACATCAACTTGACTTTTCTGAATTGTGGCTTGGCTGGATGATTTTAGCAGTCTAGCTTCTATCTCCCCATAGTCTTGGTAGCCGGCAAGATTAGAGGACTAGGAATTTCAGGTCTAACTGCTTTTGGCAATGATGGAAAAAGAATGTTTAAAGCTCCCATAATAGCTCCCAAAGAGACAGAATTTTGCATTTGTAGGTGTTTATGGGATTCTACTAGGGACTTTATATCTTTCTGTTAATTTTGTACCAAAGCTGTCAATTAAGAGACTTGAGTTGTCAAAGAACCATTTAAGGGCTGTAGAGATGAGATTTGAGCTTGCAAGTTTTGAATTTGTAGGTTTGTTGATGTAGACATAGGTTGTTGTGAACTTGATGCTACCAAAGTACCAACATAATTTTGCACAACATTCTTGACCTCCTTTATGACCAAGGCTGAAGGTTCAAAGCTAGATTTATAAAGTTGATCCAGTTTGACCTTTGAGTCATTATTTTGGGTGATTTTCTTCTGGATCACTTAATGCCGATCTTTGAAAGACTCTCTCAGCTTAGACACATTTTCTTCCACTGGAGTAAGAGAGGGGGCTTGAACTCTGTCTGAAAACTTGTTGAACTTGGTTTTAATGTCTTGAAATATTGACATCATCTTATCAATTGTCTCATTCACCAATTTCTTCACAGTAGTTTGATGCTTGACCAGAGTATTTTCCATAGCTCTTCCATTGTGATAAAAGGCCGTTAATTATGATTTGTACACCTATGTCACAGAATCATACACTTCTTGGGGAGTGAGGACCTTAGCATTGCTTCCCAATATGGTTACATATTCTTCCCTAAATTTTTCTAGTGCCTTCTCCATAGTTGTAGTAAAATCCTAAGAAAGTCATGCTTCCACTTTACCATCTGTTTCATCTGCAATCTTCTCTTATTATTATTCAACATCCTCCTTGTAGGAAAGTAGTATGGTTTGATCTTGGTTTGACATATATGTTGTGAGGAGTTGTTGGGTGATATTGGCTAGGCTTGCAAGTTTCTCAACCAAAAGATCATTAAAATTTGTTGGTTGGGCTTGAGCATCTTGCAGCCATTAAGAGATGAGGTGAGAAGGTTGTGGTGTAGTGTTTGAGGTAGAGGGTATGTCTATTTGGTTTGAGGTTGAGGTGTTGAAGGTGGTAGGTAACCCTGTGACAGGAGTCACAGTTGGACTCACAGCTGTTGTTATGGTTGTGATAGT